>NC_051154.1:134908908-135052640 GCF_013339745.2 Dermacentor silvarum
TTGTATTTCGGCTATCCATTCAATGTGCGCAGTATCGAAAAACACCATGATGAAATCTATGCTCTACTGACATCACTAGGCCATCCGTTTACATTCATCTGCATGTCAAAGACATGGCTTTCTCTTGCTGACAAGAATTTATATTTTCCGTCATATGCTTCTGAACATTGTTTTCATTTATCAAGCAACCACGTTGGAGCTGCAATATTCATCTCATCTGCAGTGTCCTACAAATGGAGACCCGATCTTAAGCTTTGTTGCTAAAACTGTGAATCAGTATGGATAGAAATACAGTCACCAATGCCACCAAGCACAAAGAAAATTATTATCGGCTGCATCTATCATTCACCGTCATCATCAGTATCAGATTTTTGTAATGAATTAAATTCTCTACTTAGCACATTGGCTGTGAAACACAAAAGTGTTGCCATCATGGGGTACATGAACATCAACCTTTTAGATGATAGCACTTCGGACTATACTCGTTACACTAACTGCTTTTTCAGCTATGGTTATGAATCCTTCATAACCCTTCCCAACAAGATGTGTTCCTGGTATTAATTAACACACCCTCACTGACCACATATTATCTAACATTGTCTCACACAATGACTGCGGCGTCCTTCAAGTTTCCATAACTGACCACTACCCTATTTTCTTTCGGCTTCCATACAGCTCCATTAGACAAAACACAACTTTTCACAAGGAATTAACTGATAGAAAACATTTTCTTGACTGCATCAGCAAAATAGATTGGTCATTTGTTACTTCACTTACAGATGCTAACATGGCTTATACTAAATTCTTGTCTGTCATAAAAGCCTGTCTACAGGCTTGATCTACCACTGTAAAGTGTAAAAACGTATACCCCACCCAGCACAATTTTTGGCTGACTAATGCTCTTTTAGGCTGCATGCGGTAAAAAGGAAGCTTTTACAAAAAAAAAGTAAGAACACACTCGTTCAATGATAAACTTAAGTCTAGGTACCCTACATATTGTAATATCTCAATAAAGTTTTGAGAGAAGCCAAAAGACAGTAGTATGACAAGATCCATCAAGCCAGTAAAAATACAAAGGAGCAATGGAAAATAATAAACTCTTTCTTGAACAGGAACACATATGACACTATAATAGATGAGTTGCAATCTGAGGGCCAGCCTATTACATGTTCGTATGACATTGCCAATGCATTTAATGAGTTTTTTATTGTTAATTCCTCGAATCAGCACAGCTCATTACTTGGGTCATCTAATCGTTGTGCCCAATCTTTCTTCCTCTTTCCTACATGTCCTGAAGAAATCACTACTATCATCACACAGCTTAAGCTAACCAGCACCGGCCTTGACAATATTCATCCAGCAAATATAAAACTAGTCGCACATATCATCGCTTACCCTCATTCCCACATTACAAATCTCATGCTCAAGACAGACATGCTTCCAGATGCACAAAAAAAGTGAAAATAATCCCAATTCACAAAGAAGGACCCTCACGGTGCGGTAATTTCCCCCCTTTTATTCAAAATTGCGATGCACGGGCTTTCTAAGACATTATCAGCTGTACCGAATGTGGAACATGCGCTCTACGCTGACGATATCACAATTTGGTGCCCGGGCGGTTCGGAGGCGGCCGTCGAGCAGATGCTCCAGGAAGCCCTAGAGGGTATATTCAGTCCTTCCTTGACGGAACGGGACTTAAGCTCTCCCTGAATAAATCCGAACTTTTACTATACAGGCCATCGAGACAGGGGGTTTGAGGGCTAACGCCTCTAGACCAGATTCCTATTGATGTTTATATGAGGAATGGTCAGAAGATCCCCAGGGTCGGCTCGATCAGAATCCTCGGGTTGCTGCCTTGACTCCAGGGGCTGTAATGCCAAGACCATTGCTCACCTCACGTCCAAAACTGAAAGCATTCTTAGACTGATCATGAGAGTGTCTAATAAGAAAGGAGGGATTGGTGAGGACAACCTGTTTAGAGCACATCACGCATTCCTCATGAGCCACGTCAATTATGTTGTTTCAGCCTTACATTGGACAAAAACGGAGAGGGACAAACTAGACACCCTGATGCAGAAAAGCATCAAAAAAGTGTTGGGCATCCCGATTACAGCAAGCACTGAGAAACTCATGCAGCCGGGGCTTCACAACACTACCCTCGAGCTGATTGAGGCACAAAGGTCTGCTGCGCAGGTTGTGAGACTTTCGGGCTCTCGGGCCGGCCGACGTCTTCTGGAGGCAGCGGGTCTTCGACCTAGCTTTAGCCTGAGGGAGATTGTACAACTTGATGTTAAGGTCAGAGGTAACTACGTCGTTGATCCGTTTCCTAGAAATGTACATCCGCAGCACAATAAGGGAAGGCGAGTAGCGCGAGCTAAAGCGTTTTTAAAGAACACTTCCGGCATTGAATCCTTTGCAGATGCCGCCCAGTATGGTTGAGCGGATAAATTCGCAGTCTTTGCTGTTAACGACAGGGGTGAACTTCTCTCTGCGGCTTCGGTAAGGACTAACATGGTCGATGTGGCTGAGCAGGTTGCCATTGCAATCGCATTGCTTGACCCCAAACGATCGATTATTTACACGGACTCCCGCGTGGCGGTCAGGGCCTTCGCCTCAGGCCTCGTAGCAAAAGAAGCGGCAGCGCTTCTAAAAAAGAAATCAGATACAGACTCTGTCCACCACATTACTTGGTTCCCAGCCCACATGGGAGACGACGTGTTGCCGGGTCGCCTGAACCCCAATGAGATTGCTCACCGCCGTGCGCGAGAACTCACGCACCGCGACGGGGGTGGGAACTCTGCGAGTTCGGAGACTATTGGCCATAGTGACCCTCTACTTACGTTCCATGAAATTACGGCGCATTACAAAGGGGAGCGGCGACGTTTTCCACTTCCCCATCCTAAATTGAGTAGAGCACAGTCCCGTACACTCGGGATGCTTCAGACGGGTTCGTACCCATCGAGAGGCTTCCTGAGTAGACTACACACAGAGATAGATTCTCATTGTCCGGATTGTGGGGAAGAATTCTGTACTTTAGCCCACATGCTCTGGCAGTGCCCTGTGTTACACTACTTCAACAACAGCGAGGACTGGGAGAAGGCCATCACGAGCACTAAACAGGAAGACCAGTACAAGGCTGTACAGAGGGCCCGTGAGAGAGCAGAGAGGCATGGCCTCCCGGCACCAACATGGGATTAGCCAACAGCTAGCCAGGGGCCTCTCGGGGGCTCCAATGGCTGGCTCCTCAGGACCTTAATAAAGTTCTTTGTCTGTCTGTCTGTCTGTCTTTCACAAAGAAGGAGACCGCACACTCATTTCAAACTATCGCCCCATTTCTACCTTGCCTTATTTTAGCAATCTCATAAGAAGCCAACAAACAAAGACACCTTGCTGTCTTTGTTTGTTGGCTTCTTATGATATTAAATCAGGCCCTCGGTTTCCTTTCTTCTCTTTCTTACCATGGTATTTGCAAAATGGTATCTAAGGTATTTGAAAAATGTATAGAGAAACGTTTAATTAAATGCCTATCTAAATTTGACTTGCTATCACCCCATCAATTCAGATCCCGCCCAGGTTTTTCACCTAACCTAGCACTGCTTTCATTTATGGACCAGATTAAATTGGCTATAGACTCAAGCTTATATGCCGGTGCACTGTTCATTTACCTTACTAAAGCCTTTGATTCCATCAGTCATAAAATTCTTGCAGCTAAACTAACCGCTTTACGAATTGTTGGACCTGCACTAGCCCTCATAAAAAGTTACTTATCGGACAGACAACAAGCTGTTTATATTTCTGGAGTATTTTCTAACTTAAAAGTTATGACAAAAGGTGTACCTCAAGGCTCTATAATTGGATCGCTTCTATTTCTGATCTACATTAACGACATCGCTAACTGTATTTATAACTCTACATCCTTTCTCTATGCAGATGACACGACAATAGTTACAACAGATTCATCAATTCTTTCCCTAACTACAAAGCTTAGTGATGATCTCAGAAACTTGACAGAATGGTGCAAATTCAACTCTCTCCAGATTAATCCATCTAAAACTACATTTATGATCTTTAACTCTACCTCTAAAACTTCAACCTACTTTCCAGAATGCTGTTAAGCAATGTTCCTTCCTAGTTGTTATTTTAGACTCCAACTTAAAATATTCTAAACACATTTTGCACTTAAAACGAAAAATGGCCTATGGGATAAGAATCCTAATAAAAGCACGATGATACTTTAGCCGTCCTACTTTATTATCATTATACTACGCCTTCATTCACAGCCATTTTACTTACCGTGTATCATCCTGGGGTAATGCGTATCCCACACATTTACTTCCATTGCAGCATTTACAGAACCAAGCCGTCCGGTTAATCACCTTCAGTACTTTCCGCACCAACACCCTTGCACTCCTTCGGGAATATAAAATTTTTCCGTTAACACTTATGCTTAAATATCACCTAATCATCACGATATTCAAGACTATAAACAACCTCATTCCAATTAATGTATTTGATAAGGTATGCCTTTACAATTTCCATAACACCAGGTTTGCTTTGAATAACACCTTTTTGCTACCAAAAGTATACAGTAACTATGGAAAACACATGGCCCAATTCGCAGCTGTAGCATTTTGGAATAACCCGCATAACAATTTAAAACAATGTCTATCCTTTGTTACATTTAAGAAAAAACTAATCCTGTTTCTAATAGAAGGTTGAGTTGATGGTCCTCATGTTTACTATTACCGTTTTGTCATATGTGAATTAATTTATGTTTAATAGTTGTGCTTACTAGGCGTTGCTAATGTATAATCACTTCTTCTTTCTGGGGTTGTAATTGTGTGCCAAACCAGTTCTGATTTTGAGGCACGCCATAGTGGAGGGCTCCAGATTAATTTTGACTTCCTGGGGTTCTTTAAATGTATAATCACTGTTGCTCACTCACTTCTCTTCATGCACCTCAAAACAAGAGGACCCCTTGCAGCCTTGAGCTATGGGACTTCGTTCTGTATATTCAACACAATATGTACCTTTTTAAATAATAAACATTATTTTGATTGACTGATTGATTGATTGATTGATTTGTTGCAGTATTTCAGATAGACATGCTTATTAAGTGCACTGCTATACAGCCAGCATGCATGGTATGGTATGCTAAAACTGATCCACTATTGTTTCAAAACAGTGGTCCTTCAGACAAAGAAAATGTAGAACAATTTACAGGCATGGTGCTCGAATGCTGATAATTGCTGAACAAAATGAGTTGACTACTATGTACTACAGTGGCGCACCAACGGGGGGGGATTCGGGGGTTGGAACCCCCCCCTGAGGCCGACTTAACCCCCCCCCCTTTTGTTTAACCCCTTTTCTTTCCTTACGCATTTGAGTACTGCAATTAAGATGTAAGACGCGCAATCGTCTGCACACTCGCAAAAAGCGCATTTTTGGATAATGTCTCGTGAAGAAATCGAAATTAGTGCTGTTTAGATGGTATTGGCAAACTGTCAACCCCCCCCTGGCAGAGATCCTGGGTGCGCTACTGATGTACTATGTGCACAGTGTGCATTTGCGTAGGTTGAACTGCAGCACCTGTTTCAGCTGTGTCTTCAGTTCTTAAAAATAATGGCGAATAATGAAAATGCATGCGTAGTGACCGACGTCAGAATTTGTATGAAAACCTCCAATAATGTTTCATTACCAACTTTCATACACATTAATATTGTTGAGTGCTGACGCCATGTGATCACTAGAAATCCTTATGCTAGCATGAGCTTAGGCAAATGTCTTGGCACTACCTGCCATAAGGTACATTTCTGTCACAAACTGTTGTCTTGCAGTTTAAAAGTAAGGTGCAGGAGAACAATATACTATAGAGCAAAAATAGATTTCTTGAACTATTTCGGTACTGGTTCTATGTGCAGTCAAAAAATATTCTGTTACACTGTATTTATTCTTAAAATAATTATCAGGGACATTTGATAATTTTGTAATGTTACAGTGGCCTGAAATCAAGGGCTTGACAACAGCTCATCTGTTTAGGAATGAACTTGGCACAAGAAAGACACTGACCACAGTCAAAGCGAAAATTTTACTGTGGTCGTTGCCTTTCTTGTGCTTTTGTAGTGACATGTAAGATAAGTACTCAACCTTCCAGGATCGTAAACATGGTAGGTAGAGCTAAAAGCATCTGCAAATCTAAAACAAGCCTGAACATTCAGTGTCTACATCGCAGCTGCAGCAGTGCTTCCCAAGGCAGCTACTAGCCATAAGTGGAGGGAGCATCAGCTGAGCTCCCAGCTGACTTGTAAAAGTCTAAGGCTAGAGTACAGCTTACAAAAGACAGCTGCTAGCCCTACCCTTAGATGGATCAAGCCAGAAGGTAGACTTCTACTAGCTAGTTACATGCTTCCTGGGTTGGGCCACTGGATATGTGTAACTGAGCATGTGACACAGGGTATGTGAATAGTCTTGGCAAATCTGCCAAAATGTGTGTGTACCTGTATAGACAAGCAGTACAAGAGACAAGAAGTGAAGAAGTTTGCAACAGAAAACGGAAGTCAGCTACAGAGAATAAGCAGAGAAGACAGCATCAAAAGCAGCTGAGTGTGGAGAAAGAAGTGTGAAGAGAAACGGACCAGAGTGTGAATTGAGTGAGTGTTTTGAGGCAACAACAACAACAATTGAGTGAGGAGCACTGAGCTACAGAGAAGTGTCGAAGAAGTTGGCAACAGAAAATTAATGAAGCTGGCTATACAGAAGTGAAGAAGTTGACAGCTGAAGGAGCCGGGTGTGAGGTGGCGCTGTCAAATTTCCGCTGCAGAGTTCCCCACCTAAATTTTTATCTTCATAGATCTGGTTTATCAATCACTGACCTCTGCTCATTTTGTAATCAAGCAGAATCTATTGACCATTTCTTTCTTTCTTGCCACCGCTTCTCCTCCCTCCGTAGAATATTTCTGATATTTCCAAGTATAGTAATCTGGGTTTGGCACTTACAACACCAAACATTTTGTCTTTTGGGGCCTGTCAATTAGGCACAAGCCAGGGTTCGATGATCACTGCTGTGCACAAATTCATTGAAGCATCCGGAAGGTTATGCTGCTAGGGTACCGACCATGGGACATAGTATTTTATTTTTATTTTTGTAGTTAGTTTTCTCTTAATTTCTTATTTAGTTAGTTTATGTATAGGCCCTCTCAAAATCTGTGTTAGGGGTTAGTTGCCAAAATCTTCATTTTGATTGTTCGCCTTTACCCCTTTTGTACGTTATTGGGTGTATGTTTTATTTTATCCAGTCTGGCCAATCCCCCTCGTGGGTACGAGCCATGTTTTGAGGCAACAACAACAACATCAAGTTAGTGAACACAAGGGGACCAGAGCACGCATTAGGTGAGGAGCGTTTAACTACAAAGTGAATACATTTCAATAAAAAAAATGTAAGCTTCCTGGAGACCGGATTATAGACCAATGCCTATTCCCATGCATTAAGGCCGCACCCTTTTAGTGTATGAGCACGAATTATGGGTTAAGTAGTTGTTTAGCACTGACTTTATGGTGCCTATAAATGCCTATTTCAGTTCTTTGTTTCTATGTATGGTCCTATTTTTGCTTTTAGCACCTGAAATTTTTTGTATGGGTGCTCATTTTGTTTTGGAAGCACATCTTATCGAAGAATATAGGAATATAGTCATAGCAGTAAAGAAAAAGCGCTTACGGAACAGTTCTTGTGAACAGTTCACAAGACGTGACGTAGCTACCGCACCATAACAGAAGACTAATGTATCCCATGTGTATTGCAGCAGCTGTTGAAAAAAGCAAGCAACAGCAACATATAGCAAGCAATTTGGTCTACTCATAGCCTACAGTCCAGGCTCTGAGTATATGTTTGAGTATATGTTGATAGATAGTTGACGCTCAGAAAGTGTGTGAAGTACCCTAAGAAAGCTAATGCATTAAATATTTAAGCTAACTCAACCGCCCTTTTGAGAATGGCAAAGCAGAAAAGACCGAGGGCCTTTGGCTGTTCAGAGTTTCTGGTTGCTGCAAAGCCCCTGCTGCTTTTTTTTTTTTTTTTTTTTTTTTTTCCGTGCATGTTGGTTCAGTCAACGTTTCGTGCTACATAGAAGCTGGTTTTTTGTCACTGTTTTCTCCCATTTCAGTATTTCCGAACAGTTTATAAATTCCTTCTCCTGTCATAGTCAGGATGGACAGACATGCCACGCTGGTCATACCGCAGCCGTGGCCTAGTGGTAGAACGCCCGCCTCGGCTGCGGGAGGCTGTGGGTTCGATTCCCACCGCCGCCGGGCACCCACTGGTTCAAAAGGGTACAAGCATACCCCGGCCTGGCGTTCGGCTTCCTTCAGGGGTGATACGCTTGGGAAAGTAGCCTGCGCTCTGAATTGCCCCTCCGATACTTAGTCCCAGCCGTTTTTTTTTTTTTTTTTTTAATTCTTAATTCTCTCTCTCTTGCTGGGTCAGTGGACATTCCATGCTACATAGAAACCAGTTCTCTTTTGTCAGTTTCTACCGATTCATAATTCATCAAGAGCAGATGGACCTGCCACATTGGTTTGCCATGGCTGCCCTACCATGACAAAGCAACAGAGCAATTATAAAGTTACTGTATAGGCTTAGTAGGCTCCCTAAAGGGAGCCTATACAAAGAGCACAGAGACATTTGCTCCACCTGCAGTCAGAAATTTAACTTACAAGGTTCGTGTGTGATTAGAAGACATGGCACAGGAGGTACACAATGTTATTTTTTTGCGCAAGTTGCTTCTGGAGAGGCAGCAGATGCACTGAAAACACAAAATGAGTATACTCAGGAGTGGTAGGTGCTGCTTGGGTGCTGTGCGAGGCTGGGTGCCCAAGTTATCTCTGCACTGGCAGTCAAAGGTTAATTAAAGGGAGACTAAACGTAAATGCCAAATCAGTTTAATGGGTAAAATATTCTTTCAGACCTCTATTTTTGCTAATTGTACAGAAATGGGTTGAAAATTAGTAATGAAAATGAAGATCAATGTTCCATTTTTTAAATATTGCGCTAGAACCTCAGAACCGGTATGTCAGTGCGATGTCACAGATATAAATTTATTTTTTCCTATTTCATTTATCATTCCCTCAGGGCCGTCCTCAGTAAAAGTTCTTAAAATTTGGCAAATTCCGTCTGTGGCTCTTTTAGAATACAATTTAGTCCATCTTTACTGATAAAAAAATTAACTAGGTCCAAGCAGACGTGGTTAAAATTCACGACATCAAAGTGAGCTGGTGCAGGAACTTGACGGCTTCGTAGCCACCCGTCTTCAATTTCTGTCTTTTCTGGCTTACCAAGCCTCTTCTTTGACTTTTTTTTTTTTTTTTTTGTATTGATTGGTACTGTAGAAGGGTATTTCCTATTACAGCTGAAATTGTTTTTCTCTTTAGTGTACTTTTAAATGCAACCATGTGGAGCACATCATAAAGGGTAACTGTTATTATTTTTTTAAGGTCTACTGATTTGAATAAAATTTGCATTGTACATTCTGCTGAAAACCTTGGTCATGTATGAGAAATTGTGCAACTGATATTTGCATAGTTTTATTTAAAATTGGTATTGGCAAGCGCAGTACTGATTTAGCGCCCCTAAATGGACAATTTGTAGTAGCCACCTTGTCTGTCATTCACAACATCAGCAAAGTAGCAACAGTGCGTTAGTGCAGACTTCCTGTGAGCCTATCTTCGAAGGATGCAGGAACGTTGTTGCTGTGAGCAACTGTGTTCAGCTAAATTGCTAGTATAAAAATATCAGCACAGCAATGCAATCTTCATAGCACAAGCCTCTTGCATGCATCTTTTCCACCAAGAATTGTTAGAGTTCACTGTAGTCACATGTGCAAAGATGTTTGCTCTTTTTCTTGGCGTATGCCCATTTTAACGACAGCATTGACATGTGTGAAGCAGCCCAAGAGCCCTTGGGCTACCCGGTCCAGTTTCAGTGTTTGTTTTTAAGTAGTTCTGTGTTCTTATGCAAATTGAACTACACTTCACAGTAGGTGCAAAGAATTTTTTTTAAAACATCCTTTATATTCAGTAAAAAAATCACTGGAGCTGCTCTTTAAGAAAGTACCCAGCAGGCCACAGTATCAGTCTAGAGCTTGTACAGTTAAATATGGCCATTTGGCCCATCACAGTGTATCTACATGACATGTGGCTCATCTTTATTTATTTATATTTATTTCAAAATACTGCAGACCAGGAATTGGCCAAAGCAGGAGGGATTACACCATATAAGATTACAAGTGATTCCAACAGAGAAATCAACAGTAGCAACATGACAACACAGATTAATAAAAGTGGCATTCCAATGCAGCTACAGCATCATCAGCTACAATGTCAGGCGAACAGCCAGACTAACATTTCCAACATCTTATTAAAATATGTCTCTCTCAAAAACACTGAGTGGTAAAAAATTACTCTCTTTGATAGACTGCAAGAAAAAACTGTGCTTGACTGCTCGTTCTTGCAAAAAGTGGGAGTTAATGGGCGACTGTGGCTTTGAAGAGTTCATAGTTTGTTAAGAGGCTTGAGATATTTAGGGGTTCTTGCATTAAGTTTACCTAATAAAACATTATGAAATGTAAGGCAACTAACTTTACATCGAACTTGCAGTGTCTGGATGTTATTTGTTTGCATTAAATGAGATGGCGAGTCTTCTCTTTTCTACTTACCGAAGATCAATCTAACCGCCTTTCTAATAATGCGTTCAAGTCTAATGATGTCTTTTTAGTAGGAAGGTCCCACATAATCTAAGCGTACTCTAGCTTGCTTCTTACACGAGTTAAATGCAAGATACTTAACACTTGCTGGTGCTGTTTTCACTTTTCTCTTTAAGGGTAGACACACAATGTCAGATATGTTAATAGACCAGCTCAAGTTATTGGTAATAGATATGCCGAGGTATAGGTATAATCCCTGCTTCTGAAATTGCTTTACCTTGTAGTTCATAGTAATAAACTGCGAGCTTTCTGTCACGTCATATGAATAATCACAGTTTTTTCAATGTTAAAGCACATGTCATAATTCTTGCAGTACTCTTCAATAGCATAAACAGCACTCTATGAGCTGTAGTCACGTTGTGATGCAATTCTTTTAATACAATGCAGTCATTAGCGCATAACTTCATAGTCACAGCATCAGGAACCACAGACTAAATCATTTATATAATTTAAGAGCAATAATGGCCCCAGCACACTTCCTTGAGGGATACCCCAAGAAATGTTCAGTGAATCAGATGATCAGGAACCAATTTGTACATACTGCAGCCTGTTCAAAATGTAGCCTCAAATCTATCGAATATTAAAGGGGAGGCCTATGCGCCCAATTTCAGGAGCAACTTTCCATGAGGTACCTTGTCGAACGCTTTGCTAAAATAGAACAAAACATAGACTTGCCCACCCAAGTCAAGTACAGATTAAAATTCATGTACATGTCACAAGATGCATTATTGTTGACATCCCCCTTTGAAATCAGTGTTGGCAGATGATAAGATATTATGTTAGGAAAGAAAATTGTTAATGTAGGTAGTAATGATGTGCTTGAGCAACTCGCAACAGCCACAGGTGAGTGAAGCGTGGCGATAGCTACAAACTGATGATCGCTCACCTTTTTTTTAAATCAGCACAACGCAAGCTCTCTTCCAATCACGTGGTACCTCCCTAGTACCCAACAGTGAAAATTGATTAAAAATTCAGAGATTTGTGCGGCATAATGCTGCAGAAATACATTAGGAAGCTCGTCAGGCATGGGTGATTTCTTGACATCCAAGTTTAAGATGCATTGCTAGAAGGCCAGCCTAGGTGATTACAAGATCGTCATCCAATCCATCAGAAATGGCTATTTGCTCACATTCATCCGATTTCAAAAAGACACTTTGAAAATAGTAGTTAAAATGTTGCACTATTTATGCCACAAGATGTGACTGTGAGATTACACATTTTGGTTACTGGTTCATTGCCTTGTTTCAGATAATGCCCAAAATTGTTCATAAAACAATTTACTTTGGGCTTGGTTCATTTTCATAGAAAGCTCATTCTTTACTTTGCAATAACTGGCCATTGTCATCTATCACTGTTTTCTTAGCCTTCTTAATTTTTGCTTTAAATGTACGACATCTCGAAAGGGGCTCTGAAACACTGTTCTGAATGCCAGTTATTGCATTCTCAGGGGCTCCTTGTACAGTGCTAAGCTGAATGCAAAAATAATTACAAAAAAAATTATATTATGTGTGAAGAAAGTTATAAAATTTAAGAAACTGAAAACAGAAGCCGATGAAAACAAAGGTATACCCTTTTGGATTTCACTTGACCAGTAACAACATAAGCAGTAAATAATGAGAGCAGTCACTTTGTACACATAGTGGAAGCTTCCATGTTATAGTAGAAATATACTCTCACCAATGTGATTTTATTTTCACTTTGCACAAAATGAAGAGCTGTAGGGAAACGGAGGTGCATCATGTCATTTCTTGCTGGAAAGTATGCAAATAAAAAAGAAAGGGGGAGACAAGGGAGTAGGAGAGGCCCAGTGAAAGAAAAATATGCACGGGGTTGAAGTGTCTGACTTCAAATGTCCTGAAGGTGCACAATGGGCTATGAGGAATGCCAAAGTGGAGGGCTGTGGATTTTGACCACCCGAGGTGCATTAAAGGGCCCCTCACCATGCCAAATTGCAAATTTTAGTCATACACTGGAAATTGTAACTTGCAGTCTAAGGAGCATTTTACTGAAATAATTTTTCAAATTAGTTCATTATTAGAGGAAACAGAAGAATAAACCGGAAATTCAGGCTGTGTGTCTCGTTTATGCTGTCGTCCCTTGTCCACAATGCACTGTGATTTACCTATATTGGAGATAGAAGAAATGTCCTGTTGCCATGCTGTGAGGAGGCGAGCGTCACTGCCAACAAGGACGCTCTCCTCCGTTGCCTCAACTAGCGTCAGTAAGTGGCCTTCCTTCTCCCATACCAGAGCTGAGGGAGCACATCACACTCGCGTGACGAGCCCCGCCTCTTTCTTCTTTTGCTGCAAAGCATACTTCCAGTGGCAGCGTTGGACATTCAGCATTGGCTGATTTACTAAAGTCACGTTCATATTGGAAAGATTTTAACTGCGCTAGAAACGGGGACAAAGGATGACGGAAAATACACCACGTGTGCCGACTCACAACTAAATTTTAACGGGTGAAAGATGACATATATACAGTGAGGATAACAAGACATGATTTGATTGGCAAGACATGGTCACATGAACGCTTCAATCACAATCTCGCACCTAGATAATGCACTTCACAATCTGCAAGCACCACAGACGGATCACTGATGCATCCACGTGTTTTCTTTATTACATAAGCCTCGAAGAGCTCCCACGTGATGCGGTCCTTATGGCGATATAAAATCCTTGTTCTTTTCAGTAGCGGGAGGCACGCCTTGTTTGTCTTTTTTTTTCACAGTCCCTGCACTGCTTTGCCACGTGGGAATAGCCATCAGACGAACAGTTTGTGGAATGCTCTTTTAAACGAATATTAATGCAGCAGCTCGTTTGTCCTATATACACACGCCCACAAGTGAAAGGAAATTCATATACTACAGCCCACATGGTGTCTTTTTCGTCCTCCTTTGTCCCTGTTTCTAGCGCATTTAAAATCTTTCCAATATGAGCTTCAACCAACTAGCCCAACTTGGTGCACTAATGAAGTGACGTGCCATGGTCAGTGACATTGCAGGCATTGCCTCTTGCGTAGATGCATTTGTGCGTGTGACCAACTTGACTCTCTGACAGGAAGCAGGGTTCCTTCGAGAGGAAGGGCACGCTGGGTATTCTTTGAAATTTCACCTCTTTTCGCGCTATGCATCGTTTGAATACTTTGCAGACAGGATTGTCAGCACGCCATCTACGCATTGCACTTATATGTTTGCATTATCCAAAGCTGCTGAGGAGCTCTTTAATGAACACCTAAATCTAAGTACACAGGCACTTTTGCATTCTGCTCATTGTGACCAAGAATTGATTCCGAGATCTTGTGCTCAGGATCTGAATGCCATAGCCACTGAGTCGCAGCAGCGGGCAGGCGTACTAGTACCCCTTGTGTCACTAGTAGTCCTTTTGATATTACATTTGCTCCAGCCTTTCCTTATATATGAAAAGGCTGTACAACTTGGTCATATTGCTGTTTTGCACTTTTTTGTCAATTCAACCAATACAATGAATGCCAAAGCAATCATAATTAACAGTGTAGTGTTCCTTGAACTGCTTCACAAAATTAATTTCTTGAGCCAGATTATCATTCCAGCGTTGTCACGAGAGTTAAGACATTGCCAAGACTCATACTGTGCAGACAACCAATAAACAATATTTGCTCAATCTACATCAGAAGTCCTCTTTGATCAGCCAGTGCATTAACATAAAGAACATGTAGGGCACACCACCTGCAAGAATACATATGTGAGGAAACATGTGGAACATAAATCCTACAAATCCTTAGTTCGGAACCACACATTAGCCGAGAGGCAAAACTGATAAATGATCAGCTGTGTGAGCACGCACCATTCAATACAACAGCAGTTGATGTGCAAGTCAAGTGCTGCATTAAGCACTTAATATGCAACTGGGGCAAAGACAGAACACAAAAACAGTGCGAGTCCCAAGTGAGTTGTCTTTGTCCCGGTCATGCTGTGTCCTGGTCAGGGTTGCAGATTCAATGATGTGTTTTAGTTCGGCAAGAATGCTATCTTAAAAATATCCAATGAATAGTGGAGAAGAAAATTCAGTAAACTGAGCTTCCTTGATCAGGAAGAAACGATACTTCCATGACTTCTGAAAGCTGATTGAGCAACATGCTGTTACGGGCAGCATGTTTTTTTGCCTCCCAATCAGTCAATATTTCAAAACACACACACAGGTGAGAGCACAATAATACAACTGCAAGCTGCAATTCATTCTTACCACGCTCTAGATTGAGTTTCCTTCAACAATACTACATTAATTCAATTCAAGTTTATTACATACATTAGAAATAATACATAGTTGTGCAGAAGGATCAATAGCAAAGTAAGATCAGCAGAGGGCAATATAATTTCGATATCACTGTCAAAAACGCCTGTGTATACTTGCTGCATATATAGTCTAAGCGCAAATTGGGGAACTCTTTGTGGCAGCAGTGCAGTACATGAAAAACAATGCACTGTTCTCTCAGTGTCCGCCGCAATGACTTATGGCTCTAAAAGTGACGAGGCCCATGCATTTTAGAAGGGAACAAAAGGAGAAGGGCACTGGCGCAACCACAACTGTAGCGCAACTGTAGCCCTTGAAATTTTTAAATATCGCGCAAACGTCGACCGCACAGAGTGTCAGCGGCCTTGTAACGGCGAGAGGCCCTCCTGAAGCGCAGCAGAATCCGAACTCGAAATAGTCTTGCGCGCCCGCGGATACTGTCACGCCGTGCGGTCGACGTTTGCGCGATATTATTATAACAAAATTGCAACGCTGTACACGGGTAAGGAAGACGAATCGAGACAGCGCATTCTTTTGCCATTACCTGCGTTACAATAAATATTTGAGGCCACAACAACTATCCTCTAAATGGCACACGACTGCACTCCACACAGTCATACTAAAACTCTCTATTGGTCAGTGGCATCGCAAGTGGGAAGTCAGAAATGTGCAGAGCAATTACACTTTGACCACTCAGCCCGCACGGTAACAGAATGTCGGCATCACTAACCCCATCACTGGGTATGACGGCGCGTAAGCTATCGCAAACACCGTTGATTCCGACATTGGGTCAAGGACCAGCAAAAGCATGGACAGCACCCTACTTTTAGCAAAGGAACGCGCACAACACACAACTATGACCAACGCCTCCTATAAAGACTTTACCTACAAAGACTTCTGTGGCGTTGCTATGACACAAGCAGCTTATTCACTTGTACGGCGGCTTGAACTGCTAGAACAGGGGCAAGGCTAGAGCTGTGTCTAGAGCGTCTAGAGTGGTCTAGAGCGTAGTGGATAAATCACAGATTTAAGAAAGTCAAAATTACACGTGAACGTTAAAAAAAAAACTAAAAAAAAAAAAAAAACATGGGGGAAAAAACATTGGGAAGCAGAACTTGCACCCCTGTCGCTAGTGCTTCTTTCTTCATGAGTGCTCAGTGATTTCATTCGTTTGATTTACGCAAACAAACTACATTGTTTTCTAAGTATAACATACTAATAAATTACGTTAGGCTATGTAAAAATTGTTTCAGTTATTTAATATATTAACAAGTCAAATATTTACCTAAATATCTCAGGCGTATGTCATACTTGTGCTGGCAACAATGTAAAGGCAGCCGCCATTTTGTTTTGTGTTTTGTTTTTTATGTCTTGCGCTGTGGTTTTCGCGCGTTGATGTAGCAAAGTCCGCGCGAAAAAAGACAGACAAGGTGTTGCGACTCTCTATTTTGGCGGGAACGTGCATTAGAAGCGCAGCATGTCTTTGATGAAGCAGACTGCTCTCACGCGCTATTACAGCGCAAAGAAACAAGGTTCTGCGTTGAAGAGCAAACGGACCGAACTCGGAAGCAGTGTCGACATTTTGCGAACGCCAAAGACGGTCGCTCAGGATCTGATCGGTTTCAATTCAGAGCCGTGTGCCAGCTTGCCTCACAAAAGAAGACGTACTGACGCTGCGGAGAAGACTCCGGTCACATCGAAACAAGGTAACTGCTTGCCAATTCGGCGACCTCCTACTTCGGTTCGCAAGCGCCTGCTTCTTCATGAGGATGTTGGCGGGGCCGACATGCCGGACTTCAAGAAAACCAGCGCTAGACTAGCATTCTCAGTGCTTGAAGAAACGGAGAAGAAGCCTGACACTCTGTTGAAGCATGCATCTGACACGGATGAGAAACAGAAGAGTGCCGTCATGAAAAGGCTTATGGCGTCCGGCAAGCTGCAAGAGCTGCAGGATAGGCTGAAGGCTATCGACGACGCACAGACCGCTCTTCAAAAAGTGCAGGCAGCGAAGAAAACCCAAGACCAAGCCGTGCAAGGCCCAGCCTATGAGCGCTTTCACCACCTTACAGAGCGACTCGTACCGAGCCTGACCCTTCCATACAGTTACAAAGAACTGGCCGAAATATTCCGGTGCTGTGACACGATCGTTAGTATGTTGTTCAACAGAAAGGAAGTTTGCACGTTCGACAAACTTAAACGTTCTGTTGAGGAGATGTCAAAGAAAACCTTTAGCAAGGCCAAACTCGGTCAGATCACAGCAATCTTCCCAGGTGCATACATTTTAAGTCAAGAGAAGTTGCAACAGCGTGGCCTCGCTGACAGCGGCTACCATCTTGTAGTAACACCACGTTTGCCCACGGAGGGCTCAAAGGTGCTCACTGCAGCCCACCTTCTGCACCGAAGAAAACAGTTTCATGCTCTTCTACTTTCTCTTGTGAAAGAGCACCATGAGAAGTTCCTTCTGAGTTTGGACCCACCTGTGAAGATTGCCGCGGATGCTTTAACCCGCTGGCATCCAAAGTTTCCTTTGGACAGCATACCCGCCATATGTCCAACACCACTGCCCGAGTCTCCACTGAAGAAAACCTGCACGTCAGCGCAGGATGTGCTGGACAAAGTCAAGGGAAGGCTTGGCGAGCGCATCGAAAAAGCACTGTTGAACTTGAGTGCAGACCAGCGGGCAGCTGCTAATACACCGCCTTCACATAGTAACAACGTGGCCAGCACTTGCTTGAAAGGGATATCTGAAGATCTCCTTGCCCGCATACGTGAACGCGAGTCATTCAAACTTGTCAAAGAAATGACGCTTCGACCAGAGGATGAAAAAGAGCGGGCAGAACTGGCCAAGCTTCCAGAGTTCATCAGAATCACACGGTCCCACTTTCTTGCTGAGCAGAAGGCAGCTATATTGAAGGACGACCTTGTGCAGAAGATCAGAGAAAGCTTTTCATCAATTCAGGCAGTGGCTGAAGTTGAGTCTCTCATCACTCTTGCTTCAAAAGTGCTTCCTGATTGGTTTAAAGTACTAAGTATCCGGCGTGGCACATTTGTTAAAATTGTGAAGGAGACTGACATTAATGGTCTTGTTGCTCGTGTAACTAACAAGCTGCAGCAGTGAGGCAGACATGAGTATTGCACACTGCTGCTTTTAATCAACACAATGCAGTGACATGAGCGAGTGGCATTTTTTACCTTCTTATACTGTGAACAAGGCATCCGTTATCAATGTCGTGCATCATGAGCACGTATTGTGCATTTCATTGACCTACTTTTATTGCCTTTCATTTTTTTCATGCTCTTTATATCAGATGCTTGTGCACATTTTAAATGTTTTATACAATACTTTTTATGCACATTTCACTGTTTTTTATACTGCCAGCATCTGGGTGTGTCATCTTGTCTTTGGGAACCCATTACTCGTGCACCATGTATACGTGCAGAGCCTCATTGTAGCTGCTCATGTTTGTACTTTATATCTGGCCATGCCCGTAGTTTCTTCAAGTCAAATAAAGTATACAATTTCATGATTAGAGTACATATTTGCATGTTTTGTTAAAGTGCATGCTGTGTTTAAAAGATGCAGTACAATTGGGAACATTTACTGCAAGCAAGCTTAACTACTTAACAGTTTGGATATGATGGCACCTTGCCACCTTTCCTTAAAGTTAAGATGCCATTTTATAAAAAGCATTATGCTCTGTGGAGAAGCCTGCTTGCGGAAATGGATATCCCTTGTGAAAGCCCAATAATAACTAAAGAGAAATTTTTCTTGTGAGATAAGTATTTGTTTTTGCATAAGTGGACTGGTTTCTTAAAACTTTCGTCACAAATAGGAGGTTCTGATCGTGCTAAACAATCTGAACCTCCTATTTGAGCTATAAATTTTTGTTTCTTTGTCAGTTTCACATGTACTGTCATCACAATATGGTGTAACAAACATGAATTGTCTATGAATTTTTTAAGTTTGATGAAATTCCGTATATTGCATAAAGCTGATGAGAGGTTTTGGTGCTGAAAGCAACTTGTTTTGGGAGGCCCACTGGTTGTGGGAGTAGTATGGCAACAAGCCACCTTAGTTTTGTTTATTTTGAGGGGCCTCCGGAGTGTGAGCTCCAATTAATATTTAAATATGGCCTGAACAACAGAAAATGCTTTTTTATATTGTTTTATTGTGATGCATAGGCTGATCTTTTTTTTTTTTGCATGTGTGAACCATCCTTTAAGAATTTGTCATAGCACACCACTACGCTTTGTATGTCGGTTTCATGCTAATCTGCTGCCCATGTCTAAAGCGGTTGTCACCACTGCCTGAGCCAGAGCATCACTGACAAAACATTGCCCTGCCAGAAATGACAATTCTGGGCAGTGGGGAGTGTTTCATATAAGAAGAAAGTTCTGAAATTCTAAAGCATCAGTTTTACCGTATAGACTCTTGTAAGGACCGTACTTTTTTTTTTTTCACAACTCTGACAAGGTGCGGCCCTTACATGGGACCAAACCTTTTGGTTCAGTCCCCTGTAAGGGCCGTTACTAGATGGCTCTAGATACTAGATGCCACTACTAATTGGCTCTCCCCATCTAGTAACGGCACGCGGAAGTACGCAGCGCGCGAAAATTCACCGATGCGCGCGCACGGCATCGGGGCATCGAACCAGATTGCTTCTCCGTTAGAATTATTTTCTTTTTTCTCAGAATTTTGGGCTGCCAAGTTGGGGGTGCGGCTCTTACACAGTTGAGGCCCTTACACGAGTCTATACGGTATTTTTTCCTGATTGCATGCTACCCACTTTCTGTCAGTTCTGCTGTGACGAGTCATGACTGGCAAGTATGGACTTCATCCTGGACATAGCATAGGACAGCTGTGAACTTCCTGCCCATCGCATTACCATACCATAATTCACAATGCCTGGCCCATACATTTTGTACAGCTGCCAAAGAATATCTGTTGACGTCAGTTTCTTGGCTTGCAAAAGCTTGATTACCGCACAAACTTTGCATTCGGTGAGAGATTCTACCAGAGGTGGGGGGGGGCAGCCACTTCGCACCACACAGGGAAAATTGCTCCTGCGGCACTGCACTTAAACCAAATTTGCACTAGTGCAAACTTGTTCTTGGAAAACTAGCACTATCTTTTGAGTTTCCTAAATAGCAGGGCAACATTTTGTCAATGATGCTGTGATTCAGGCAGAGGTAGGTGACAGGTGGGCTTGATTCACTGGCAGCAGATTAGCATGATACCAGCATACAAAATTTAGCACTGTGTTAAAGTTTTCAAGAACGGACGGTTCATATCTGGAAAAACAACTTTTACACCACTTTGATAATATTAGTGTTTCTTTTTTTAGATGCTCGTGCGTTTTTAAAAATGCTCAGAACTAACATTCTCGACTGGATGACCCTTTTAATTTGAAAAGAAAAAGTTTAATATTTGCTGGCCTGTGAGACTTGACGCTAGAACTGCTCTTATGTATACAACAAAATTGGAACCATGGGTCATGAAGGTAGTCCTATGTGAACCCAAAGTAGGGCTACTGTAACAAATAACAATTCCTTTGCCTGTACTAGGTAGAGGTGCCCTACTACAAAGGTGATATACAGGGTGTCCCAGCTATCACGCAGCACGATTTAAAAAAAGATTAATGGCATTACGGGGGGGCGAAGCAAACCTCGAGCGACTAGTCTCGAGGCACTTTGCGTGTATTCGCGGGCTTCTTTCACACTCGGAAAAACACTTTTATGTAGCACGTACTGAGCAACAGAAAGCTGTATAGGTTTCAGCTATGTGGCATAAACCTAATCTGCCACGATGAATTAAGCTTCAGCCAGGAGTTTTTCATGTTGCTCTACAATTTTATCATTGACACTTTGACAATTAGGACAGTACTTCTCGAGTTAGACAATTAATTCCAATTAGATAATTAAATCTCAGTAACGAAAAAATTACTGGCGGCTACTCCACTGCACTAGGTTTGCTTCGCGTAGCGCCGTTCCTCTTTTTTTAAATCATGCTGCGTGATAGCTGGGACACCCTGTAGAACGAGAAAACAGTGGTGCTAGGATGTGTGAGGCGTGTTACCACCACATCTCCCTTTGCTAGAAGATTGGAGGGATGTGCATGTTTGTGATTATGTATGCATGCATAATAATAATAATGTGTGAGTCTTTGAGAGTAATTCACGATTATGAAAAATAACCTAATGGCTGGTGTCTAGATGCTGTTGCACAGGGTCATAGATGCTACATAATAGAGGGAGACTAAAAAGCTGCAGGTGTGAGAGAACGGTCTTTTATGTAATATTGTGGGCTACCTGCTGCATGCAGGAAATTATATTTGGCTTGCAAGTTCATGGTAGCATTTTCCATAGCTCACAAATGTTTTCTTACCATGTGCTAAAATTGTTGCAGCGCCTTTTTTAAGCTTTATTAGTGGCTATGCAGGTGGCTGGCTTTATACTGCATCAATTTGCAACATAGCATCTGTTCAGCACGAGATGGGTTTAAAATACTGCGTGATGTTGGCAAGTTTTTGTGGTGTTCGACATGGACTCCTAATGTCAAAATGAGATTTTTGGATGCAGGTATGTATAGAAGCATGATGCAGCAGGCTGGGGCGTGACCATCCCTGAATTGTAGTTCAGTTTGACTTCTGTTGCCTCTCTGGGAACCGCTTCCATTGCCCTTGATGACCTATCTGTGCACTTAATTTATATCCTGCATGCAGTACAAAGGAACATTGCAGTACATGAACATTGAACTGAGATGCAGAAAAAGGGAAGAACTGGTTCAATGCTTTCACCAACATGGTTTTGCTTCAGGCCACTACCACTACACTGGGTTGTTTCGTCTGTTATACCACATGGTCACCAGCTACTAGTCCCATGCAACATGATTGCAGAATTGGCACTTTTAGAGCTTGCTAAACTGGTTACAAAATGTGTTTGTGTCATGCTGGAGCAGAGGAGGTTTCATATCTTGATCAGTGAGTGACGTCTGCCTATTAAAGAAAGACGTTTTTTGTTACTATGCCTTTACAACTGATGCAGAGTCTCTAGTGACCTGCAAAAGTTGGGGAAATTCTGAGCACCTGAAAAGTGTGGGAATTGTCAGGGAATTTTTCATTTTAATGAGGAAATGGAAGTCATGGAAAATGACTGATAGAACTGTCCAAGTAGCAAATTTGTGTAGGCTATTAGGCTCTTTCTGCTAAGTTATTAGGCTTTTTGCAGCACTGCAAGTCAGCTGTTCTGCACAATTATTCTGATGGAGGAAGCGGCGGGACATGGCACCGACCTAAAGCACAGCACTGCTGTGACTCCTGCACTAATGCATTTTGTTACACTATTAAAACCCAGTTCTAATAACATGTCTTCGTTGGCTAGTGTAAGGCAGCTATGTGGCATAAACCTAATCTGCCACGATGAATTAAGCTTCAGCCACACCGCTGAAAAAGGTTCATTGTCGTGATGAAATGCTCGTTCACAGCATAAATTTCTATTCCAAGTGCACTGCGCTTGGTTGTAAAAGGCAATATTAAGAAGGTCATGGCAGTGCGGTAAAAGCCACATGTTTCGCACTCGTGCATAGGAAAAAGTATTGTCAGCACATAAATTTTTCTCCATACTAAGGGCGTGCATTTTAGTAACTAAAAGTTGTACTGTGACCCAACTTTGTTATTTGTTTTTTATTAGGGTTCTGCTGTCTAATGAACCATCATTCATATCTTTAGATTGCCCACAAAAATGTGCCATTTACAGCAGAACACTTGGCAAAAGTGGCATTTTCTCAAATTCGGGAGCATTGTTTTTGTTGCATGAAAAAGCATTCTTATCCAATTATTTATGTTTAAGGCTGCCAGCATCAGATAATAAAATGACAGTGAACAAAGCTAAAAGTTCTGTAAACTTTACACTTGCACTAAGGTCTGCTTCTTGATTCAACAATAAATACAGCAAAAAGTTGTAAGGCGATTCAAACTCTACTTGAATTTGATAAAAAAGAATGTCTTCCTGGCCAAGCTGTGGGTGAAAGTGGTGTGTATGAACCGTATAACTTATTGTGAGAACAGCGCTGAAGCAACAATGTTTGATCGATGTCAACCAGAGGTTGAATTGCCTTCCAACTTATTTGAGTGCATACATAGTGGCACCTAGCACTTTCTATACGTTTCTTCTTCAACTCTTCAAAGTCCACTTCGGTCAGCAATTTGTTCAGGCACAGCATGGCAACGTGAAGGCGAGTAGTGAGCGACAGATCACCGGTATCGTTCTGTGCTGCCCCCCCATTTGGTAGTGCAGCACACGTGATGCAGAGCTTGCGAGTTCAGATGCTACCGGCGGCAGTTGTCTTGTTGTTCAATTTCATTTCCCTTTAACTTATCGTTTCAACATTTCAATTAAAACAACCAAAAATTTCCCATGTGCTTCCCTTGGCTTCATGTGGCTGCGACTAACAAAAATCAGGCACCACGGTGTGCCTTCTCCTCGTTCCCCCAATGTACTGAAATTTCTCTGGTGCGAGCACAATTTAGCTCCCCTCCATGTGCTGAAGGTGGAGTCACTGCACAAGGCACTCTATCGCATGAGAGGAGTAGGAAGAGCATTGGGCTTTAGACTGCACTATCTTCAGGATCTAATAATCCTGAAGTTGGTGCATGATCATGAGAAGATCATGAGAAGGAAATTTACCGAAGAATAAAAATGGGTTAAAGTGCATACCGCAGGCATTTCAGAATCCCGACTGGGAGCTTACCACTGTAGTTGAAAAGAAAAGTGTACAATCATTGCATTCTAGCAGTGCTAACATATGGGGCAGAAACTTGGAAGTTAACAAAGAAGCTCAAGAACAAGTTTAAGCCCACGCAAAGATTGATGGAACAAAAAATGCTAAGTGTAACATTAAGAGAGAGGAAGACAACGATGTGGGTCGGAGAGCAAACGGGGATAGCCGATATTCTAGTTGACATTAAGAGAAAGAAAATGGAGCTGGGCAGGCAATGTAATGCCTAGGGCAGATAGCTAGTGGATCATTAGAGTTACAGAATGGGTGCCAAGGGAAGGGAAGTGCAGTCGACGATGGCGGAAAATTAGGTGGGGTGACGAAATTAGGAAATTTGCAGGTGCAAATTGGAATCAGCTAGTGCAATACGGGTAATTGGAGATCACTGGAAGCAGCCTTCGTCCCACAGTGGACATAAAAATAGGCTGATGGTGATGATGATAATCTTCAGGATCAGACCACATTTTAATGTGAAGCATTTTTTGCCTCATTCTTGAAACTTTGTCGTAGATAGGTAGGTAGGTTTCTATCTCATTAAAAGTCATTAATGTGCAACAGATAGTGCAATTGAACCACTGCCGTTGAGCACAGCAGCCCTATTCTTTAACCATTAGGCCACGATCGTATTCATACTTGTCGTGTTCCAAAGCCAGCTAGCTCTTGGAAACAGTCGGCGTGTGCACCCATGCCACTTTCTCGTCTTCTTTCTTCGTGACAGCTCACACTTTGAGGCACCGTGTTAGGCTGCACCATCTCTAGGACTGGCCCACCTTGCCCAATACTCTCCTCGTAGCTTATACTATGAAGTAACTGTGCGATGTTGTACTGACTTCATGATCGCCCAATCATGTTTTAACATTTCTTCACCGAAGTACAAGTGCCATCGTCATTTTAACATACACCACATGAATACCATAGGTACGTACAATTGTATAACACGTAGTCGCCGATGACGTCACAATCCGTGTTTCTCCCTCTTACGTTAGTCCACTACCTATGTAGAACCAAAAAATTGGCATGTCATAAGCTCGCATTGAACGGCCAGTACAGAAATCATGCCTTTGCTGCCATATGGTCGTCTTCAACGTGTTCATAGTGCTGCTGTTGTAACACGCGTATGCTTGTGATTCACAGACACAACTACTCAATTTAGACAAACACAATGGTCCACCTGGTATTGCTTTGCAGAACCCCAAACCATGATAGATAGCCAGGTACCTGCAAAATGCTTCGCATAATGTTGATTCCCACATTGTGTGGGAATTTTAATGCCACTAAGGTAGACATAATTTTTTTTCTGCCAGAAATATTTTGGGCCACAACTTTTTAAATATAGAATTGGAGGGGGTCGACTTCATGGCTGGTGCATTTGGTCCTAATTGACCCTTTTGCATTGATATGACAGGCGGGTTCTTAACTGTTACATGGTCACTGGTTGTTGACTTTTTTGAAGAAGCCCTTTTGTGCAACTTCAATTTACATTTTGCTTGATGAGTGGTCTTTGTTTACAGTTGTGCTATTATTCGAATTTTATCATGGCATGTTTAAGTGCCCCATAGGTCTGACAAAAACGGTGGTCGAAATTTTGGACACCCGGCAAGGTTTCATGTTCACTTGATTTCGTTGAATACCATCTGCTTGTATGGTGCTTCAAGTAATAATCTAGCCACATAAGGTTAAGTGCATTTGCCAACAAACGTTTCAGAATTTAGAAACAAAAAAAAATTTGTGTAGCTTGCATTGGAGGTGCAGTGGTAAAGAGACAGCGGAGCTGATGGGCACCTAGCTAGTCCTGACTTTTGGGCTAGGCTAAGCACTACCAAGTCAACCCCAGCATTTTCTGGAGTTTATTAATTATTGATCGATTATCGATTAGTTATTTATTGGCTATCACAAGGTATTGGCACTGTATTTGGGCTAGCTAAGCACTACGAAGTCATCCCGGCATTTCCCGGAATGTATTGATTATTTGTCAATTATCGATTAGCTATTGATTGGCTATCGATTGGAGATCACACAGTATAGGCCACGTATTTGGGCTAGGCTAAGCACTACCAAGTCATCCCCAGCATTTTCCAGAATTTTCTGGATTAGCTATTGATTGGCTATCGATTGTTTATCGATGACTGCCTAAGCTTAAGTAGTCCCAACCATGCTTAGCTAGACTTAGCCAGGCTCAGCTTCGCTAGTTCACAGGAGTATGTGCCATTGCGCTTGGACCCTTTCTGTACTACCGCCAGGATCGGCCCATATTTTTGGGTTCAGCAGACACATTACGCCCAGCTTAAACAGCTCCGCTGTTAAAGCTTCTCTTTTGTGGTCTTGGTACCCAGCACAGGTACACAGGCCAAAAATAGGTGTTTTCGACAGGCAGTGGTGTGTGTCTGACACATTCATTGTACCCTAAACTCTGCCAAGACAGACTGATGCTGTTACCATTGGGGTTAGGCGCATGCGTGCTGAACAGCCAAGTTGTAATTATTTGGCAAAGGCCAATATAAGGATTGAAATAACGAATGTTTGGGCACATAGAAATGTATGGGGGCTGACTTCGACCTTCGCTCAGGATCAAATTAACCCAAAAATTGAATTAACTGGAATCGAATGAACGGAAGTCTGCTGTACTTAGATTTTTCTTACTGCCAGTGTAAGCTGAAAATTTCCCCCAAGTGTTGTTTCTTCTGGATTGCCAAATTTTTTGGATGTGAGGAAAATTGTGTTGAAAAAGCAATTGCTGTCTTGTGATGTTTTTTATTTCTTATTTTTTCATGGAATTCTTACTTTAAAGTCACAGAAAACCTTGAAAAGTCAGGGAGTATTGAAAAATGAATTCGCTAGACACCCTGATTGGTTCTATGTAAGCATTTTTCACAATATCACAAAGCTAGGACCCTAAATAACATGGTGGTGAAAGCGTAGTATTTTTTGAGGAACAAATCTAGGAGTGCAACATCCAAATATGGAAAGCTAACGTCACTTCCAGAACTGTCCAAGTATTTTTTTAGCAGTAATTACATAGAATAGCAGCTCTTTATAGTTCACTAAACACTTTTCTGAAAGGGAACGCCTGCCTTCACTGGATTTGCTCTGGTCTTGTAAACTGAGAATGCCACTACACATTTGAAAAAATGTGAAGTTCATTACAGCCATAGCTCAAGCAAAAGTGCTTAGGCTGACAGTTGCCACTTTTCATGTAGTGTGCATGATATATGCATATGAGGAGCTCTGCACAGTCAAAAGTGACCTTAGCTTCTGATGCAAACCTTTCAAGTCTTGTCTCTGTGTGTAGAGTTTGTACTGCAGTAGAGATTAGTAAATGAAAGGAAGCACAGGTCTCTTGTAAATAGGACACTGCATTGCCTTAAAATGTTTGTGACCTAATTAGCAAATGACTTTCCTACGTGGCTAAGCAATGGCGACAAATTAATCCCATTCCATCTTGAGTGAATATTATAACTCTTTATAAACGGCGATGGGTTCAAAAGGAAGTTGTTACATAAATTCGTAATCTTTCTAGCAAGCTATACTCTTTTATCATTCCTACCACATCTAGCCAAATGCGTGACAACTTGTCTTATCAGGTATGATATACATGCATACACGTACGTATCAGTGGCGTAGCGAGGACCTTATTTCGGGGGGCGAGGGGGGGGGGGGGGTGGTTCTTCGCCGACAATTACCACTCCTCCCCCTCCTTCACCTCCCTGTCTCTCTCTCTCTTTATATATATATATATATATATATATAATATGTGTGTGTGTGTATGACGCGAGCAGGAGGTTGTGGATGGAGACAAACATGATCGTCTGAACACTGCCTTTAATCTTCATCTTCCTCCTTCACCACTAATGCACCGTCACACTCTTCCCCCTCCCCTCGGGAGAGTCGTAGTTGCAACAAGGGCGAATGAATGAAAAGCATAAGAATGTGCGTTAGTCCAAGATGGCTCTATAACCCTTGACAACTTCAAAGAAACGTATAGCGATCCGGTAACGCTACCAGAGCCTGACTCTGGTAGCGATCCAGAGTCAGGCTCTGGTGGACGAGCCTGACTGTTTCATACCGGACAATGTACCTTCATGTGCCGTAGCTCGTGAACACTGATCGTAGTATGCGTTGAGTGCCTGATGCAAGTGCGTACAGTTCAAATGCATTGAAGTAGCAGGAGCGGTGGTTGTTCTTGAAATTAGTGCGGATGAAGGGATGCACGTTGCGAGTTTTTATTGGGATAGTGCGCTCACGTGAGATGTACCGTTGGCGCATGAATTTCCTCGGTTCTGATGGTTTGAGATATGCGTTTCCTGAAATGGCTGCTTGTTGTTCGAGGTTTCTGAGGCCAGAACACGGTCCTCTTCGCCGTCTCATTTGATGTTGTCGCGATTGTCCCCGCCATAGGCGCAGTCTTGACTGGTCATGTTGTAAAGGTCCTTGGTGATGTACGT
Source organism: Dermacentor silvarum (assembly GCF_013339745.2). NCBI lineage: Eukaryota > Metazoa > Arthropoda > Arachnida > Ixodida > Ixodidae > Dermacentor > Dermacentor silvarum. Next base: position 134,937,151 of record NC_051154.1, read on the forward strand.
TTCTTGGGACATGACCTACTTGGGTTCGCCTTGGGTTTAGCTGGCTTGCGCTTTCACGCCTTTCTTGTTGCATCTGGGTTTTCGGTGATGCTCTTCGTCGTCGATTATGTTGAAGCCGTCGTCGGGGTCGCTGAAGTTGTTGATTGAGTTGATGTTGATCTTTTTGATGTTTATGCGGGAGCTGCTGGGGTAGTATTTCCTACACATTTGGCCTTTGATTTGTTTTGCAAACCGAGGTGGTAATCTGTGGGTAGCTGGTTCATTTCTCGCTTGTGGGAGACTTGTCTGGTGGCAGAAGCATTGTGTCAGGCTCCACAGAAGGCTCTTCTGAGGCTGCAGCGACGACATGATGAATGGGTGCTGTTGTCTTATGGCAGAGTGTGATGCTTAGGGTTTGCGATGCTTCTGCAGTGGCAGCGGTTCCTTGCAGTGTTGTACGCGGTATAAAGTTTATTTGTTGCGAAGTGGTTTGGTCTCCAAATGCACATTGCTCATCCGTAGCTGCTGAAAGAGTATTGTCTTCTTCGAGAAAAGAGTACATGCTGCTGGTGGCTTCCCTCTGACCTATTGTCGGATAGCAAGTCGAATTTGCTTCATCAGAATAAATAGTAGTTGCGCTTGAGACGTTGCGCTGTCTTACAGCCGTGAAAGTGTCACAAGATGCAAAACCTGGTGGTGGTCCATGCGTACAAGACAGCAGTGTGAATGCGTCGGATTGTTCAGGGACATGATTCCTGCGGTGTGTCGAGAGCGTAGATGGTGAAGATGGCTCTGTGGTAGTCATCATCATGCTGGGCGTGCATTTCTGCGTCGTCTTCTCGGGAGGATCACTACATGGGAAATTCATCCACAATCTCCTCATACGAGGCCTTGTTTGCCACTGATGATGATAGTTACGTTGAGTCTGCAGGTGACTGCAGTGACACAGTTTAAATGCCTCTAGCTGTTGGGTAATGGAGGGGTCTGCAACGTATACGTGAAATCGGCTGATCATCTCTTCTTTGATTTTCATCCACGATTCGTAGTTTTCGAAGATTTGCATAAGGTAAAAGTGAAAGGCCTCACCGGTTACGTAGTCATTGAAGTTTGCAACCATCTCCCATTCCAACCACGATGCAGCGGATGCGTGGAACTCGAAGAGGTGGAACCAATCTTCCACGGGCCCATCGTCCACTGATCTGGTGTATTTGGGTATGTCCAGGGCTTGCGGCGATGCGGTCATGATGCTGGTCAGTGTAGGTGGGGAGCTGTGCCCTCGGGGTTCACAGCGTGGCGTGGAAGGCTTCCATGTTGATGTGCGGCTGATGAGGTGGCTGCCAGGTCTTCATCCTGGTGACTTCTGTGACACGAGCAGGAGGTTGCGGACGGAGTCGGAGTCAAACATGATCGCCCGAACACTGCCTTTAATCTTCGTCTTCCTCCTTCACCACTAATGCGCCCTTGTGCGTACGTCATATATATATATATATATATATATATATATATATATATATATATATATATATATGACGTACGCACAAGGGTGCATTAGTGGTGAAAACGGCCCACTAGAAGGTACTGGAGAAGGAGACCCACTTCAAGGCGCTGGAGCGGACGACCCACTTCAGAGTTCCACCACTTCGCTACAATATATGTGTGTGTGTGTGTGCGCGTGCGTGCGTGTGTGTGTGTGTGTGTGTGTGCGTGTGCGTGCATGTGTGTGTGTGTGTGTGTGTGTGTGTGTGTGTGTGTGTGTGTGTGTGTGTGTGTGTGTGTGTGTGTGTGTGTGTGTGTGTGTGTGTGTGTGTGTGTGTGTGTGTGTGTGTGTGGAGGTTGTAGACCATGCAAAGACAACCTCCTAGCACACTCCGGACGAGAATGCTTTAACGAGGATGCACGTCCTTGTGTTGCAGAAACAACACTTTGCTTAACTTCTGACAAAAGTTTTTCATTGCTAAAGCATGCAGCCACTATGTATCAGACTATGCTATTATCCTTATACTATTTTTTAAAAATGATGATACTAAAAGAAACTCAAATTTAGTTTACGAATTGATGCATTTATATAATGTATATGTTGATGACATGGTTGGCATATGTGATGACATGGCTGGTACATGACTTGGAAAAACCAACAGTGCCAAGAACGGCACCAAGCAAAAACAAGACCGTGCACTATCATTTTTCTTGTTTGCATTTTGCAGCACAGACTTGTTGCAGCCCAGGTAACAGTGGAAGAGATGTACCACTCTTCTAATGAATGGTACATACACGGCTACGTACCGAAGAGGGCGGGCACTATTTTGCAATTGGCCTATCAATCGCGCTTTTGGCATTGTGGGAATGCTATATTATTCTATATTTAAACATACAGGAACGAATCTTTGCGCTAGAACTTCGATAGTATCATACGATGCAAGTTTCACTCACTTTTGATGACCTGCTGTCGACTTGTTTGAAGAGATGTTTGGAAGTACGTAACTTGCGATCATGGTGTTGTAGTCATCACGCGACGCATATCGTTATTTGATCACACTTGGGAATTGATGAGGCAGACAGTCCAAACTAGGGCTGCTTCCTGTTTAGAAGCCTTTGTGAAAATTACGACATCTGTAGTTCGCAATAAAGTAAGGGCCAGTACCTCCGAGAGATTCGAAAGTGTCGTGTCTCCTGACACAGTCTATTCCAAGAATTGCCGAGACGTTTAGTTAGAATGGGCTCTCCGCAGCAAGCAGCACGTGTTATGACAGGGTAGGTGAGCCTCAGCTAGGTGACTGGCCGCAGCCGTCTGGTGCTGAGCAATCAGGCAGTGACGAGACGCTCTCCCTATGTCCATAATAATCCGCCAACTTCGTTCTTGATGCCTTTTATAAATGGCCTCCCCCCCCCCCCTCCTTGTATCCTTGTAAATTATTTTCCGTTAGTCACGGTCGCACTCTTTAATATTCACCGGGTTGGTGAACGGCGCTGCGGCCCCTAACATTCCTATATTTCTGTTTCTGTGTGGTCTTCGAGGTTATTCACCTACCTGCCTTCCCACCTGTTTGTTGTGGCCGTTTCTTAGCTTCCCTCGCCCAGCAACCCCGTCCCTCAATATATCTTGCCGTGCGCCAATCAGTGTTCTGTAGGTCTTTCCTTCAATTTTCCCGTATTTTACGCTGTTTTCATTTTTAACAGCATGTACAAACCAGCCTAACAGCAAGCTCTTCTCGAGTTTATTAACATAATGAAAGTAAGAGACAATGGAAAGAAAGAAAGGGGAGATGGGGTTCTTATTATGCGTTTCTATAGACAAGCAAGTCTCAATATTTTTGGGATGCTTTTCTGCCGTGTAGCGTGGTCGACGATTCGGTCAAGTACCAGAAATCAGAAGCTTTTCGATGACACAAATGCATGGTGGGCAGCAACAATGTCTCCAAGTGTTATAAACGCGCTCGTCCCATCTTTACCTGTGTGTGGAATTTTTAGCGCTGATCCCCCCTCAGCAGTTATGGTTAACACGATCCTTGTACAGTATAGACCACTTATAAAATAACCGCTTATAGTGCAGGACCGGATATAGTACGGTCTTCTCAGACTCCCGTTAATTTTCCCATAGCACTCCATGTATACGCATACCACTTACAGTGCAGCCGCGTGAGAAGAAATAGCGGTTTTAATGCGGCTTCCGTGGGAAAATCTCGCCGACAAGGGCGGTAGCGAGCACGCTTCTCAACGAAGTGCGACCACCGATGGGAGAGGAGAGCAACGAGGGCGATGCGGAGGAGGAGCATGAGACGTGGAGCATGAGTCCAAGGGCGATAAAATCGTCGCCGCGAACGAGTGAAAGCGCGCGGGGGACGCGCGCCTTCACGGAGAGCGAATGCACAGCGGAGAGCAAACGCGACTTCCATCGTGCGAAAGGCCGTGGGGGTATGGGAGGCAGTTTCACCTTTCGGGCGAAACTGAGACATTACTTTGCTTCATGCGAAGATCGTGGGTACTTGGACATTAACCTTTAAACGTTCGTAAATTTAAATAGATGCAAAACTCCCAGTCGCACGCTTCGATTTTCGGATACACGCGGCTGCTTGGTCCACATGTTTTGCATACGTGCAGGGCTTGAAAATCGTTGTTTTGGTTATGGTGCGGTACTGCTTATAGTGCAGATATTCATGACTCCGGCGACTTACGTTATAAGCGGTCTACACTGTATAATGAGGTAGAGGCACGCCATGGGTGTGGCCGCAATGTTCTGTGAATGGGAGAGAAGATCACCCCCATGACACACCCTCTCTTTGGACCACCACTAGCTCTTGCCTTGCTTTCACATTCAAGATTACCCTTTCATCCACGTTGCCCTTTCTGAGCCCGCCTCCTGAAACTTTCTGTTCCGTGGAAAAGGGGGGGGGGGGGGCTTCGTCAGAAAATTTCGGGGGGAGTTTCGACCCCCCAAAGCGTGTGGTGGTGGTCGCTTCTTAGGAACTCCTCCCATTGTTCCTTTATAGAGTTTTCTATTGCTGGGCACAGCCAGAGCATATGATCACAAGAGCATGAATTGCCTCCGCATTTGGGGCATGACTGCGGGAAGTCTGGGTCTATCCTGCTAAGGGACCGTGGAGTGGGGTACATGCGGGTTTGTAGCATTCTGAGCGTGCTAGCTTGTGGTTTATTTAGTTTTGGGTGAGGAGGAGGGAACCACCTCCTTTCCAAGCGGTAGTGTGAGACGATTTCGTGAAAGGTGCACAATGGGTCTTTCTGGATGCAAGCCTCGTTATGAGGATGGCCATTGACGGAGTGGCACGAACATTTTGAAATCGTACTGGAATGGCGGCGCACGAGCAGTGACTGTGCAGCTGTGGTAGAGTGACTGTCGACTGTTTTTCTGAGTCCCGAGTGATGTCGAGCCGAGCGCTTCCCCTCTCTTCCCCCACGTGCACTGCACACGCCATCACACCGCCCGAAGCCGGAGGTTTGAAATGCCCTCGCAATTCAAGGCATACTATAGCAACCCAGACGTTGATCATGCGCGCTGGTTTGGAGCGTGTATTTGACATAGCGATGGAGTTCATGTTGATTCCAGCAAATTTATAGCATCAGAGCACCAATTCTCGCATGCTGGTTGTGTGGTCATTCAAAGAAGGTGTACATTGGTTTCACCCAAACATCCCAGCCAATGGACACTCCTTCACTTTGTAGAAAAGAGCATATGGTTTAATATCTTAAACAAGTAATTTTCTTTTCCCTTATGTATACTGCAATTTCTTGCATATTTCAGTTGGACTTTCACATTTGCCTTTTTTTTTATTTCTTGTTTAATGGTACTGTACAGGGATTCACTAGTGCCATGTATATTATTTAATTCAGCACTAAGTGCTATTTTATAACATATATTGTTTATCTTTTCAAAAGTCAATAGTGTGAACTATATTTAGTCTTTAACGAGTTAAAGATCATCCTTTATCAAACATTTATGCACTTGTGTTTCAAACTAGGTTCCAACTATCCAACATTAAAATAATCCTCCGCCTATATTTATGTCCACTGCAGGACGAAGGCCTCTCCCTGTGATCTCCAATTACCCCTGTCTTGCGCTAGCTGATTCCAGCCTGCAAATTTCCTAACTTCATCACCCCACCTAGTTTTCTGCCGTCCTCGACTGCGCTTCCCTTCTCTTGGTATCCATTCTGTAACTCTAATGGTCCACCGGTTATCCATCCTACGCATTACATGGCCTGCCCAGCTCCATTTTTTTCCATTTAATGTCAACTATAATATCGGTTATCCCCATTTGTTCTCTGATCCGCACCGCTCTCTTCCTAAATAGGGTCCTACAAAAGTAGATAAGTGTGTTTCAACCTTTCTAAAAGTGCCCGGCAAAAATTTTGATTAATCAATGAATCGATGAAAAACCCTTCATCAAAAGCGATTAATCGATTAAAGGATGAATGATTAATTGTTATTCAAAAAAAAAATTAATCGACCATCCCTACTACAAGTGCACACACTCTAAAAGAAAAGTTTGCACTTTCTGAGACTTATCAGCTGTTATAACCCTCAATTGAGGGTTGATAGTATTAATAAGATACCATAAGTAATAAATAAATAAGTTGTCCCTCAACCATAATTGTTGTGTGCCTTTCCTATAACACTGGGCACACAGTACTTCCACACAACGAACTGCATGCTACATAGCATTCTTGACAGGAAAATAGCGAGCACAGTGTTCTCAAGAAAGGAAGCGCAAGCAAGACATTCACTCTAAAGAAAAGTCTTTTGAGCAATGAGAATAGCTTTTTTTTTTTTTTTTTTTTTTTTTTTGGGGGGGGGGGGGGGGGTAGGCTGGGCAGGCCGCATAATAACCCAGACGTTTCAGGGGAGAAGGACAGGTGCCTGGTGTGCGCCCCTCTGGCTAAGCCAGTGCTTATCTTTGTCCCCAAACAATAATCTTACCTGCCTCTCTCCTTTATTTAAGCTGTGTACCCGGTATAGTTCTATATGTCACGAACGGCATGCGCGTTATCAGCGTGACATAGACCGGAAAGTAGCAAGCGAACAGTTTCCAAGAAAGAAAACGCAAGCCGCACAAAAGTTTGCGCCCTTTGGGGCTTATCTTGTTCCACAACGATAATCGTCATCTGCCTTGCTGCGTTCCTTTCTTGAAAACACCGCGCTCTCTACTTTCCTGCCAAGAATGCTATGTCACGCTGATAATGCGCATGCCGTTCCTGACCTGGAACTACCGGGCACGCTGCGTTAAAGAAAGGAAAGGCGCGCAAGTAGGTGACGATTATCGTTTGGTGACAAGATATACACTCAAAAGTTTGCACCTTTTGGGGCTATCTTGTCCCACAACGATAATTGTCGTCTATCTTGCCCACATTTCCTTTCTTTAACGCTGCGAGCCCAGTACTTCCAGGTCACGAAGGGCATGCACGTTATCAGCATGAGATAGCAATCTCTACAGGAAAGCGACGGTTTTCAGAGCGCAAGCAAGGCAGATGACGATTATCGTTGTGGAACAATAAAAACTCCAAAGGGTGCACATGCACTTCTTTAAGGGTGTAGAATAGTTTATAACCTAACTGAACACTATAGGTTAGGTACATTATTACATGTACATTTGAGATGTTTAAGTGTGCCGCCGTACTAGAGAGTATTAGCTTGTCCGGTAATCGGGTAAACGCGAGCGGGCGGGGCGTTGGGGCGGTTTGCCGGAACTAACTGTAGCCGGAACCGTAAACGTGAGCGGCCTGTATGGTGCTACCACCTGGTGGCACAGAAATCAAACAGACAAAAACAGCCTATATTGCAGTAACCAAGTGTATTCTACTTCGCTGCTGGTGTAAATGTTCGATAGTGGCGTAATCGTGTTGCCGCCGAAAATTTACACCAGCAGAGGAGTAGAATACACTTGGTTACTGCAATATTAGCTGTTTTTTGTTTGTTTGATTTCTGCGCCACCAGGTGGTAGCACCATACAGGCCGCTCACGTTTACGGTTCCGGCAAACCGCCCCAACGCCCCGCCCGCTCGCGTTTACCCCATTACCGGACAAGCTAATACTCTCTACTGTCAATACGATAGTCTAATAAAATCATCTCCGTGAACAAAAGTTACGTTAGACCCGCCGGTTGCTCAGTGGCCATGGTGTTGGGCAGCCTTTGGCTGCTGAGCACGATCGAGGTCGCGGGATCGAATCCCGGCCACGGCGGCCGCATTTCGATGGGGGCGAAATGCGAAAACACCCGTGTACTTAGACTTAGGTGCACGTTAAAGAATCCCAGGTGGTCCAAATTTCCGGAGTACCCCACTACGGCGTGCCTCATACTCAGTTTGTGGTTTTGGGACGTAAAGCCCCATAATTTTAAAAGTTACGTTAGCCAGTGCAAATGTACGTACACGCAAGTTTGGACCACAAAACCTACTAATTAAGGCTCTTTTAGTACAGCTAATTTGATGTTTGCTGCATGACTATTGCATGTCATTCTGCTCGGACGCACGTGTTAATACACGCAATAATAAAATGCGCAAAGCAAGATGGCCAGCTATAGCGGAAAATCGCTATCAGTTACTGGCAACACTGGCATAAACAAATGGAGTGTTTTGACGTTTTAACGCGAGCGTTTGATGTTCGCTTTTTGCGCGTCTTTGCCCATAAAATGGGTATCCCTTGACTAGATAATGGTGTGCTGATAGCCAGGTAACATTTGCTAGCGCGACCTACGTCGAGCATTCCTCCTACGAAAACTGCACCAAGGTAAGCTTTTCACAGTAAACGAACCCTCTCGCCCATGTTTTATCTGCGCCTATTATTTTGCCGACCGCACCGAGCGTCTATTGCAAACGACGTGTTCGTGCGCACACACAAGCATAAAAAAGAAAGAAAAAAAAAAAAAAGAGGATAATGCGGTGCGTTTTGTTTGCAAACTGCAGCGTTAATTAAAGGACGCATTTCACATGGTGAAAAACCTTTTGGATCTTTCGCACAAAGATGAAAACATGGCGTCCGCAATAACGATGTTTCTTATAAAAGGACTTCAGTGACATTATGAACTGTTTTTAAACGCTTCTTTCATACCTTTGACTTTTACTTGTCCGCCTGTTTTGCACTCCACTTTGGCTGCTTAGTTAAATTTGGCGTGCCGTCTTCTGAAATGTGTTTTGATTGATTAAAGAACATCGAAAGTGATCTTGTTAATCGCGCGGATATTTTTTATTGTTCGGCGGCAGCGCGCAAAAACTTCAAAACGAGAACCACGAGTGTAGATGAACGCACGAACTGTCGCTGCAAATGAGTAGTACGTAAAACAGTGGAATAGCTTGTAATGGAGGCGGAAAGCAGTTGTGAAACTCGCGCGCAATTTTTGGATGTGCTCCGATGTTCATCTGTGCTCATCTGTCAACGTGACGCTAGGGCACTGTATTTTCGTTGATGTAAGAGCTCTGAGTAAAATAATTGTTACTGTTCCAACACCTGCAGAGATGGACACGAACTTGGTTTTGGGAATGCATCAAGGTGAGTGCCCTCCGGCGCAAATGTGTATTCTGCCTCCCGAGTTCATACACTGAGCTCGCTACATTTTTCAGAATTATGGACACTTGCATGCTACGGGAACAAATATTTCGTTTGGTAATTGTTTCCAGGTTGCTACAGCTTCTCTAGCGCAGTGCTAACAGTGTGCTGTTTTTACGAAGTCAGATCACAGCAGTGTGTGATGTTTATAAACAGTAGTAAAGTGAATCAGTGACAGAAACCTTAGTAGTTTCAGATGCGTGGCTACGTATTCGACGTGATAGCTTCGGTGACACTAGCCTCGGCAGACTTTCTAGATTTGTCTAATGGGAAATGGTACATTGTCAAAGTGCTGCATGTGTGACGTTTCACTGACGTATATCACAGTGTTTTCTGTTTCCGTCGGTGCTGTCGCGACATGTACTTGCACGATTGCTGTCACTCAGTCTTAATTAACTTCATGACTTTTAAGGCCTTGTTCTTGAATTTGATCTGTAAGGTAATATCTTGAATACTTAAATTTTTATTGATTTTTCCATCCAGGAATGAGCTGTAGCAGCATGGATGGGAGTGACGTGAGAGGTCTGCACCCATCAAGTGCTGCCAGCCACTTGGGTAATAAATGCATAGCAAATATGCACCATTAGATGTCCCGTGATTGCCGAAAATCACACACTTTCAAGCAGCCAAACTGCATGCTTGACTAGTCATTGTCATTCAAGAGCACTTGTGTAATACTGCTCAGGAACTAATAATTGTATGCAATTATACGGCTGTTTGAATATGCTGGTTGTGAAATATAGCTGAAATATCAATGCCAGGGAATATGCTGGCATTGAAATAAAATTGCATTCACCATTGTAAAGGAAATTTTGCAGCGCAGGAAAGCCACCTTGTACGTTTTTGCAATGCATCTGTACTGCTAAAAGTGAGTGAATTGGATTGAAGTGCTGCTCTTTTGCCGTGCTGGTGGTTTTACAACATGGCAGCTTTCACGAAATCAGTACAGGCTATCTATATGCAAAATCTTGATGTATAACCTTCTTGCCTTACCAACGTTTGATGAAGAATACTCTGATGCTTATTGATTATGCTTATTTTATATCCTACTTTTGGCGTAGTCCTTGGTTTCAAAACATAAATTCACCATTTTGTTTTTGTAGTGTTTCATTAAGTTGGTGTCTTGGGTCAAAGCATTGTCAAAAGAAGCTACAGGTCCAGCCTTTGACAATGCTTACTGGCTTTTGTCCTTCTTTTAATATTCCTTCTTTGTGTCTGTCATAAGTAGAGACCTGAACTTTAGGCAAAATACTTATTTTTTTATTAAGTCCTTACCATGCGTATTTAACATATAAACAAACTATGGGTCTAGAAACATGGTAATGACACTTTGATTATGCCTGTAAATGCTTATTTTGATGTTGGTATCTGCCTTTTTCCATGTTTTGACCTAGCCTTATTTTATTGATAATGTTATAACCCACTAGTGAACTTGGCTGAAGCCAGCTGATTATTATTAAGACAAATACTTTGTCGATAATGTAGCTGTTATTAACAGCTTTGCAGCAGAAGAGAGTATTTTTGTGAGAAGGGCTCAAACTATGCTACGCCATGATACTCTTGAAGGTGACTTAACATACTTGCGCGGTCACATCAAGTTTTTAGCCTACATCATGAGAAAATTTAATGCTGTGCCTCAACTCTGACCCGTAAAGCTGCGCTCATTTTGGACGATCAGGAAAGGTTCGCCACCATCTGCAATGGACCTGTTGCTAATAGACGTATAATTTGAGACTTTAATCCATCTTGAACAAAAAAAAAATCCCAGGTTTTCAGTACTGAAAGATTTGACAAAGGTTCTGACCGGTGAACATTTTGGAATTCCAAAAGGCATTGGATCAGTGAACGTTCTGAGGTACAAATATGTACTCGTAACTTTAGTGGATGTTGAGTGGTCCTTTTCTGGACCACTCAACCAAAAAGGTACTATCGACCAAAAAAGTTTACGGACCACGGGATCTCAGAAAGCGCTAAATATCTGAGCAGCCTTTAAAAGTAACCAGTAAAACCGTACATCATAATGTTGTTCGCATATACTAGTAGAGGCTGGAAATGGGAATACCAGGCTGCATTTTGAGGCTGCGGATATATTCAGCTTTTTGTCAGATCCCTTGGTCCGTAAACTTTTTTGGTCTATAGTACATACCAATACTCAGTAAAAAAAGACTCAACATGAAACCCGAAAATCTTGAGGTGGTGCTTGTTTCTCGCTACTTTCACAACTTTTCTCATGGTGTCTTCTCACACTGAATTTAAGATAAATCTTGTTACTTGCGTATTTTGCCTCATTCCATTTTTATTGTGAAAATAAAGAAAATTTCACAAAGCAGCGGTCTATTGGGCTTTGTTCCTTAGAAAATTATGATTTATCCTCAGTTGCATGGCAGAAGTTCTAATTAATATAGTGTATACATGCCTAAAGGACAGTGTTCGACGCCTATATAAACCTTAAATAACAGCTTTAGTGCCTGTTGTAAATGCTTAAAATAGCATTTTTTGGTGCCTAAACATCTGGCCTCTAGTCATGAGCGTCATAGATATTAATGTCAAGCATTCTCTGCCTCATTCTTTGCACTTTGCAATGGGTAGGTTGGTTCCTGTCTTGGCTCGCTTTAATAAAAAGAAACTATAGAGTTTTAGTATAGGGGCCCCACAAGTTTGGGGCACCAAAGAGCTTTGCGGGTGTTAGCTTTGGGGCATGCAGGGGTGAAGAGCTTTGGAATAGGGCTTTGCGTTTGTGAATAGCGTCTTGCGCTTGCAGCGCCACTACGGTGTCAAAGAAAAACTATATAAATATTAAAGTAAACTATACCACTTTATGATTCGAAGAACAATTTTGACTTTCGTGTTTTTGCGTTTAATTACAATTTGGAGGTTATTCTATTAGCAGCAAGCGATTTGTTGCGCTCAATTTTGAATAACCAACTTTATGTGCCTTCACCACCCATGCGTCAATCAATACATCAATACATGTTAGGTCTATGGGCCATGAAATCGACAAATGAATTTGGAATCGGCGGCGTCTAATGAATCACTCTTCATTACACACGTTAGTTGAGAGAAAGCATTAACCGCAGTCACTTTTCCTAGCTTACGAACTTCACGCGTTTCCACTAATCGAGTCCAGTTTGGTGCTCGGTTCGAGCCGTCGCTTCGATGGACGCTGCCATGTTTGTTGACGCAAAGCTTTTGGGGCAGCTTTTGGGGCTCCCGCTAAATCAGTGAAATAGCGGGCCCGACGCAAAACCAAAATGCAACTTGCGTCTCGCGCATGTGCAGTGGCCTTGGCGCTATTTCTTTGGGGCCCCAAGCATTCTAAAACTTTCTAATAATGTGTGATCGATGTTGCAATCAAACCTCTGCCGTCGAGCACAGCAGCCAGGTGCTCTAACCATTAGACCACCATCGCATGCATACTTCTCGCATTCCAAAGCCAGCAGCTAACTCTTTTAAATGCTGGGCGTGTGCATCCTATGACACTTTCTGGTCTTCTTTCCTCTTGACAGCTCTTGCTTTGAGGCAGCGTGTTAGACTGCACATCTCCACGACTGGCCCACTTTCCCCAGTGCTTTCGTTGTAGCAGCTAATGCTACATATGAACTGTGTGATGTATCGTTTTCATGATCGCCCAAGTTAATGATGTTTTAACATTTCTTGGCTGGATTACTAAAGGGCATTGTTGTTTTGACACACACCACATGACATAGCTATAGGTTACGTACAGTTTTATAAGACATAGTCGCTGATGACGTCACAATATGTTTTTTTCTAGCTTGCACTCGTCCGCTATCTCTATAGAACCGAACATTCTCCATGTCGTAAGCTCACATCGGACAGCCAGCATAGAAACCATGCTGTTGCCGCCATATGATCGTCTTCAACTTAGTCGTCTTCGTGCTTTTGTTGTCACACACACATACACTCGTGACCCTCACACACAACTACTCAATTTACACAAACGTGCTGGTCCACTTGGTATCGCTTTGCGGAATGTCAAATAATGCTAGATAGCCAGGTACCTGTAAAATTCTTCGCATAATATCGATTCCCACAGTGTGTGGGATCTGCACAATTTTATTTCTTCTTTAAAATGGCTGCAGCTCCTTTTATTTTTTTTAACTGAGTATGATAAGCTTAGTAGTTCTGAGTAGGGAAGTACATCAGTAGGCAGCGTTTTATACACTTTTTTTTTTTTTTTACTGGCCGTACAAATACAGCTTGTGGAGCACTTGAGCAGTTTATGGGGCTGGGTATTTAAAAATTTCTTTAGTGCCTTATTAGCATTATCACTTAAACTTTTTTTTTTCGTCGTGTTTTGGGGATTTGCTAAATGAGTCCAACTCAGGGACTCTCTGCAAGACTAGTACACTGCACTTGAAATGCATTTCAGTGTCTCGATGTGTGACATAAGATAGGCTGCACTTTTGTTGCTTGCTTCAATGCTGTATGCGTCATTAAAAAAAAAATTATGTTTGAGTGGCGGCAGCAATAATAAAGCAGATTAAACTTAATATGCACACATTTTATGCTGTAAGTTTGACATAGTGAATTATATTCAGTGCCAATATTCTTCATAATTTCCTTTAGCTGACATTACGTTTCTTGTGTGCACACTCTTCCTGCTGTACTCGTGCAGCAAGACATCCCCTTCATAGATTATGCATGCTCTTGAAGCTTTTGTTGCAACCTCCACTATCTGATTAGCATATCTTATGTGTGCCAACGCCTCTACTAGTCTGTGCGCTGTGGTTGCCACCATGTATTTTGCATCTTTGGGGAGACCATTGTTATCAAAAGTTGCTGTGCTGGCTTCCTTTTGTTAAGTGGAACAGGCATCCTGGTTGTTCATAAAAACTGATAAGCAGTTATCCAAACTCTCTATCTGCTGCTCTTCTGTGAAAGGTCTGCACATCTGTGCTCTAGAGTTTCGATCTTTGGATGGCGTGACCTAGCTGTGCTGCTGCATGGCTTCATTTTATCTCGTGCGAGGTATTCGGTTAGAGTGACGCATCTCACCAGCCTCTGTGTAGTAGTCAATACAGGTGAGATCAAGCCTAATGGTTCAATTGTAAAACTTGATTTCTTCCTTCTCTCTAGCTCAGTTTTATTCCCCATGTTGGTAATACATCACCTTTGTACAAAATTTACGAATATGTTGAGCACATTAGTGCAATTCTTTGCCTTGAGGGTAACCAAATGCTGTGCATTGCTGAAACTCTGTGTTGACACACAACAAAAGGGCATGCAATATTTTTTTTGCTTTTCATGTTAAATGTTCACTGAGTAATGTGCACTAGAAGCAGTACAGCATTTTGGCTATTGTACCGCTGAATTTCAGGTAGTATAGATACAATAATGAAAAGAGGTTAATTTTAATCAATTTGCTTGCCTTCACTGAAGTTGTGAGCAAGCATTGGGTCCAATTTTGGCATGTTTCTAAGTTGTGTTTCATGTTAATTTTCTAACAGGGATGAGTTGCAGTAGCATGTCGCCTGGAGACGTGAGAGGGATCCACCAGACAAACCAGCATGCCAACCCGACAACTGCACTAGGTAAATTTGTTCACATTTTTGTAGCTTTGGAATTCATTTCTTCTGCAGTAATGAAACTTTGTGTTGATGTACACTTTTCCAGGTATTGGCTGCAGCCCCATGGGGAGTAGCGACATTAGAACACTGCACCCTGCCATTGACTCTGACCGAGGTAGATGTTCTTTCTGTAGTTAAATTTATTTTGTTGCCTTTTCCTCTCGCTTTTTCAAACTTGTGACTTACTTGACGTAGGAAAGTTTTATAGTCCAATGCCATTTACCATAGTGGTCAACCCCTTTACACTGATGTTTTTAAGCATAACTTCTCTTGCCTATGCATGGCCTTCTGTTTTCTGTAGTAATGTTAACTGCCATTTATTGATGAAATATTTCGAGCAGGAAAAAAAATTATCTGCTAGATTCTTATATTAAAATCTACATTCGTGTATTGAGCCAGCAGTCGTTGCAAAGAAATGTAGCATTCTGAAAAATGCATGTGCACTTTGTATATGTGCGAAACTTAGAACAATTTCCTGGTGTTTCAAGCATTTTTGTAAGCGTTATGTATATTTATATTGCATGTCAATTGTGAATAGTCAAAGCCCATATTCTGACCTTGGTCATGGTAATCCTTCCATGTTGCAGACATATTAGCTGGAGCAGTGAAAGTGAATGTGATGGCTTTGTTAGTGCAAAGTTGAAATATTTAAAAATTGGCACAGTTGAAGTTAATTGGCTAATTATGCACACTGAAAAAAGTATCCTATCTCATCATGACGGCAAACAATATGCCATTGGTCATATTCATTTACAGTGTACCAGTTCTTGAAAAAAAGTTTGATTCAAGTCATGTGATGCTTCTGGTGTGAATAAAAAATATAGATCTAAAGCAACATAAAATCTTATGTAAAGTGCTGCATCATCCCGACCACGGCGGCCGCATTTCGATGGGGGCCAAATGCGAAAACACCCGTGTACTTAGATTTAGGTGCACATTAAAGAACCCCAGGTGGTCCAAAGTTCCGGAGTCCCCAACTACGGCGTGCCTCATAATCAGATCGTGGTTTTGGCACGTAAAACCCCATAATTTAATTTTAAAGTGCTGCATCACAGGCAGCTTTGACGAAACTAACGACAGTTGTAGCATACTTGTAGAAGCTAGAACAGCTGCTTAAATGAATGTGTGGAGCATTCATTTCACGTTGAGTGACTGTAAAGGAACATGGACCAGTTTTCAAATTTTAGCTTCTGTATAAAATATATTTTTTGTGGCAACTTTGTGATATTGTTAGGTTTGCTTTCGATTTAAGCATAGTTTCCCATTTTCATTGTTGTCATGGGTATAAAAAACAGGAAGAGTGCTTACATTAGAAAAAAAAAAAAAGTGGTAGTTGTACTGTTAAGGCCTTTGATTTTTCCAAGCTCTAGAGTTCTTCATTGAACACGCGTAGACAGTTCTAACTTTGCTGTCTAAAAATTTCTTAGCTCAGTTTTCTTGCTATAAATAATTTTAACAGATGCTGCCATTGGGAGCTCTATGTGTGAAAGTAATGTGCCTATACCACCAATGCATATGTTCAGATTCAGTTTGTAGAAGGCAAAATAGTCGCACAAGAGGTATTTAGTTGTTGCACATTGCAGTAAATGGTACAACTGCAGGCACCAATGAGAAAAATATTTACTGCACTACAGTTAATATGAGTTTCACACAGCATCTGTGGCATCTGCGTCTGCCCCGTGCATACCACAGAGCCTCCATAACTTGCTAATGATTTCAAATACTCCATAACTTGCTAATGATTTCAAATACTTTATATAGACAAATGAATTGGGGTTGTAAGCTGAAACTTTGCATAGACATTATGTACAGCCTGGTCAAACTGAATGTATTTTCAGAAATGAGCAGGTGTTATCAGTAGAAGCACAAATACAATGGAACCTCAGAGTTAAGTTTTTTAGGGGACCACGGAAAAAGAACGCATGATCCGGGAAACTTAACATCTGATAACAATTTTACGGGCCAGATACACAAATTGGACTGACGTTTCAGAGTGTAAGATGTAGGAAAACATAACAAACAGTAATGTATCAACGAGGTTTTAGTGTAATTACTTAATCCCTTAAAGAGGAGTTTAGTCCTTGAGGAGTTTTCTTCCAAATTTTGTTTTAAACTAGAAAATGCTTTTTTTTTAAACAAAAATTTGATATGCAACAAATCACAGTTAATTAACATTGTGTTACGCTCCTTTTCACTTCAGAAGCTCACTTTTTTGCGAAAAATCTTGAAGCATGGTGCAGCACACAGGGCAACATCATGGTCCATCCTAAGGCTTCCTTGAAAAACCGAGTTCTTGCGGCTCCACTGTCATGCCATTCTTGGGAATTGATAGGTGTTTTGACTGGCTCTTCCAAGTTGTTCTGGTCTTTTCTGTTGGTACTCTCGCTGTCAAAGTCGCTGTTGAGTTCCAACATGTATTTATTGTTAGTCGTCACTGTGCTCCAGCAAAGCCGTAATTTCGCTGTCTGTCAAAGCTTCTCACCTCTTCTCGGAATCTATGTTTGGAAGTTTTGCACAATTTGTACCAGAATAACGATTTCCCGTGCCCAGAAAGTTGCGCGTCTGTAAAAGTGCTCCCCGCAACGTGCTCCCCGCAACGTGCTCCCCGCAACGTGCTCCCCGCAACAGGCTCCCCGCAACGGGCTCCGCACAATGTGCTCCCCATTTTGGTGTCTACAAAAGTAAAGTGACACCACCTGGAAAACGAACATCTTACCACAGCTCACTATTGTTTTTAGATATGGCAGAACATATTCTGCTTGATGAAAAATATGTTTCTTTCGAATCGCGCTTTTCTACACAGCAAGGGACTTTTGTGTCTGTAGACGCGCTGCCTACTTTCCAGTCAAGTAAGTCTAACGGGCGCTGATATAATCTCGACCGGGTGAGGTGGGTCGTCACCGTAGGAATCAGGAGACGACGATGAAGGCGGGCATAGTGATAATGAAAAATAGAAAAGATTGTATTCACTTCATTGGTACATGGTTTTGACTCTATCCGAGTCTCGAGCGGTTCTGATTAACACGGGGGCCAGGACGGCGTTAAATCCCCTCGTGGTGGCCGGCGTTTCCTTCGGGGAAGTCCTCTCTCCGGTGGTCAAGTTGACGACCTCCTCTCCCTCGGGTCCTCCTTCTTGGTAGCTCGCCGTTTTCGTCTGCTCCATAGAGGTGAGACGCTCTCTCGGGGATGAAGGGGATTATCTCGTCACGGGAAAAGCGCTGGGGCTTGCTTCCCACATTGGAGAGATACAGATTCCAGGAAGATCATAACCTGCCGATGACTCCTGCGGGGAACTTGTGGAAGTGTCGGAACTTTGTTGGGCGGTCAAGTTGACGACCTCCTCTCCCTCGGGTCCTCCTTCTTGGTAGCTCGCCGTTTTCGTCTGCTCCGTAGAGGTCAGAGGCTCTCTCGGGGATGAAAGAGGATTATCTCGTCATGGGAAAGGCGCTCGAGCTTGATTCCCACATTTGACAGGTGCAGTTCCAAGCCGATCATAACAGCGCCATCTAGAAGACAAACATGTCACTAGTGTTCATTTTTTCTGAGACATGGTAACACATATTCTGCTTGAGTAAATATATGTTTCCTTTGAATCGCGCTTTTCAATGCGGTGATAGAGTAGTGCATCTGTAGACGCACTCCCCATGATGTGGTAAACTTGGGGGCGCATCTACAGACGGGCTCCCTAGTTAAGGGGTTAAGTTGACATAGTTTCCTTGTGAGTGGCTCTGTACAGGATACAGTTATGTTTGCAGTTTCTGAAAGATTGCTGCTGGCAGAAGAATAAAGGTTTTGGACTGAAACCACTCACACTGATTTGAATCGTTGTACATTCTGAAGCATGTTTGAAAAATGCCTTGTACAATAGTAGCAATTAATAGCAGAGATCATAGCAAGGTATGCACTGGTAGTAGGCCTTAGAGCTGGTGTGGTGCGTGGGGGAAAAAGTAATGCCATTGGCTGAGAATAGAACTGCTCGAGTAACGGTACAGTGTGGGGGTGTAATGTGTCATGTCAGCAGTTTGGAAAGCAGCACAGCACACGTGGTGTGAAAATTGGTGTGAAGATGGGAAAACTGGAGAACAGATACAGAATCTTTTCCCATGATAGGTACAAGGTAAATGCAACATTGGCACAATAGAGACCATAAATGCAATGGGTAGTAGATGTTTGTCAAGGAAACATTAACTGTTGAAACAGTATTTAATGTGTTTTCTACAAGGCTGCCCACATATGTGAGGATTTCTTTGGAATTCTGGGGAATTTTTATTAAAAGGACCAACATTTTGTCTCTTAAAGGGCCACTCACCGGCCCCATAGGAAATTTTAGTCGTTCATTAAAAGTTATAAGGCACTGTCTAGGGAGCATTTTAGCAAGAACTTTTCAAATTGATTCATAATTTTAGGAGATCGGAGAGTCCCGTTGCCGTGCTGCTGGGACGTGTGCTTCCTTGACAACGTCAACACACTCTCTCACTAGCATTCACAAGCGGCATTCCTTTTCTGCCTTCTCTGATACCAGAGCCATAGGACTACGTCATGTTTACGCCACAAGCCCCTCCTCCTTTCTTCTTTTTTTTTCTTTAACTTTTTTGCTCCGTGGCGCGAATCCAGTGGCGGTTTTGCGTATTCATTATATGATTTACAGAAGTTACGTGACGTAATCGGTGACATTGTAGGCAGTGTGTCTGGTAAAGAGGTGTTTATGCTTATGACCTTGATTCTTTGGCAGGAAAGGAAGGGCGCAAAGGATTTCATTTGAAATTTAAGCTTTTTTTTGTGCTGTGCAGTCGTTTTATACTTTGCAGACATGATTCATCAGCACGTGATCTACACATGGTGCTTGTTTGTATGCCCAAACCTGGTGCAGGGCTCTTTAAGCACTCTCAGTGCAATGCAAAGCATCTAGAAATACAGTGATCACTGTGGAACGGGCCCGGAAAAATTTAAACAAAGTTGTTCAGTCTGCTAACTTTTAATGTTACTGTGTACAGTTTTTGGCAACACTGATAATGAACAGTGACAGTGATGGCGCACTACAAAAAGTGGTAAACTGGCATCAAACATGTGGGGTCTCACATGTGCTCTTGGGACAAAGGAACGACAACACAGTAGTGCAAACAAGTAAAGGGGCATTTATTGCACCTTACATACACTAACACACACTAGCCGAATTACAACCAATAGAACATTCACACGGGCGCGCGACAAATCAAGGATGTCCGACTCGCCGCGACCCGATAGCGAGCGAATACGTTCGCCCATGCTATGACACCATCGCCTAGTCGTTCACGTGTACAGTCACGCGAGCGGTGGCGCGCTCGAACGATCCGTGTTCGTCCATACCGGTGTCCCGCTCTAAGCCTCGCGCGACGGTCGCGCGAAGCGGGCCGGCGCACGCGCGAAGCGTTCGTCCGTGTTGGTCGCCGATCCCCAGCCAAAGAGAGAGCGCCTCCGACCTTTTTCTCCCAAGTGACCCCGCCGTTAGCATCGCGACACTAGCGCCATCTCTCGCAACGCGCCGCAACCACCGCTGGGCTTAGCCACGCAGAGAAGCCGGACTACAGGAGACATGCGGGGAAAACAACATCAGGGGACGCGTGAGAGTCGCGCATCCCCACAAACACCACTGTGTCAGCACAATTGATTAGGTTTAAAATATCCCAAAGCAACGTCTGGGCTATGAAAGGTGGTGTTGTGCACGGCTCCAGGGGAATTTTGACCACTTGGAAGTTCTTAAAGCTTTCTTTGCAAACCCTCCCAGTCTTTCCTGATCATGGCTGCTGGCCGGATGCAGCTGCTGTTGTGGCGATTAGCACACAGAATCATGTGCGCAATGCAGGAATTGAACCTCGGCCACCCAAAGCAGCCTGGCACTGTAGCCATGATGCCACAATCGCATCTATACTTCTGTCGTGCCAAAGCCAGCTAGCTCTTTGAAATGATCGCCGTGTGTTATGATAATCATGATTTTAATACTTGGCACATACACACTACAGGGAATTGACCTAGAAGCGGGTGGTACATTTTAAATAAATAAGAAATGAAGAAATACAAAGCAGTATCAGTTCACTAAGGATGCTACTTAGGCCTGTTGGTGTGCCATTAGTATGTGTAATGTTGCGAGTAAAAGACATGGACAGAAGCAAGGTACGAAAATACACACACAGCGCAACATCATGCTCGAAGTTGTTGCTTTGTGTAGCACCGGTGCAAGAGAGCAGATGCGTGCGTGCCAGTTTCTTTTCCGCCAAAGATTCAGTAATGAAATGGGCAAATTTATAACATTTCATTAACTGCTGCACATAGATTCCAAAATGTGCGTTCGACCTGCACTATTCTTTTTTAGCTTGCACTTAAATAAAATTTACTTATGGACTTAAATAATATTTAAGTACACAAGCAGTGCTGCTCCTATTGCGGCAAACTGTGCCAGGAGGTGAAACCTGCTACATCCTGCTACATTTAGGCGAAAATTGTATAATTTGCGCCGCACATGCTTAAGTAGGTCGTTCTTGCAGTTTTTCTGAGCAAAATAAGTCAGGAAGTGCTCGAAATCTGCCATTTAGTCTCCCATGACTGTAGCATGATTTTTAGTTGTCATAAGAGTAGACAGGTGAGTGGCTCTAGAGTGAAAAGAAAGAGCTTCGTGACATCCTTGTAGGCCAGTAACTATATACTGAACAAAGGACAATATTGGATTAATCTGATGGTGATGGCTAGCAGACCACTGTGCGTAAAAAGGTGCTGTGCCATGATGGGCAAGCAAATCGCAGTTGTTGCTGCTGGACGGATACAGCTTACCATATCATCGCAAGTCTAATTACTGTTCATGCCATTGTTGAGAGATACCATTGGCTGTTGCGACTGTGAAAATTGCTCTGGTAGGTTGCATATGAAGGCGTACGTGTGACTCGACACATCTTGAAGATGGCGACACCAGCATCGATAAGTGTTCCCTGCCGGGCAAAGCATCGCCGTTCACCTCGCTAAGCGAGAGCACTCTTCCAACATTTTGTCGTGTACAAATGGCTGGCCGGACGCAAGAACACTTAAGCTTGCACGAAAGCTTCATGTACTTACACCGATGCATGCGAATTGTCATTCAAAAATACCACAAATTTGAATTCAATGTTGTTAGGGCATGACAACTGGTGTGTTTGCTGTGCAAGCCCAAAATCAAGGGCATATTTAGTGTATCAGCATGCTTTTATTTTAGGAAGGAATGTGTTCGTATTTTATACGATATCCGCATGAAAATTACAGTTTTGTTCGCTTACCAATGATGAATCCTCCAGGCCAGGTTGGGTGAAGTTGCACGAAACTTCACAGAAATGGTTCAAGGCTATGAGAATGTGCTGGCAGCATGACACAGATTCTTCGAATGATTAAGGGTTGATTATCTCAAGTCAGCGCATCTATGGCCGGCAACGTAGTCAAGTACTGTGATAGTCGGTGAGTTTTACGCTAGCTAGCAGGTGGAAATCACAACACCTTTCACTTTTCTTGCGAATGGCATCCGTGGGCACCTTGCATTGAGTCAAAATGAAACTAGATGCTTGCTTTCTGGTGCGACTACCTTATGGACGAGTCGCCATGCACGCCACAAATAAAACAAATAAAAATACAGAAAAGGACCCGCAAAACCTCGAGTTATACTGAGTTTCGACTGGATGATAGGCGTGTTTTAAATTGCCATCACGATTTGCAGCAACCCCTGATCGTACAGCTTGGCTTGATTAACAGATGTGCGATTGACAGGTATATCTCCAAATCAACAAATGCTTAAGTAATGGAATAGAGGTGACTGGATAATACAGGGAATCTGAATTATTTCTTTTACTGTATCAGTTTTGTAGATTGTGCATGCTGTGAGTATGTATACATCGGAAGTGCGAATTTTTCAATAAAAAAGCATACCATACTGCGCGATTTTTTTACCAAGTCTATGAAGAAGAAATGTTATGGACATAAAGAAAAGGAAAATAATACTGGAGAGAAATACAGGTTTTGTAAGAAGTTTTCTCGAGGTTTAATTACATTATGTCTAGAGTGCACAGTAAAGTGCCTGTACTTGAATACGCCATTGTTGTTTTTTTCCCCCCCATTTTTTCTTTTCTTTTTCCCATGCCATATGCATGTTGGCATTTGTTCAAAATTATGGTCAGAACAGTGTGTGTAGCATGTTTTAGTTTAAATATTCGAGGTTGGGATTCTTCATCAAGAATTCCACCCACTGCAGTGGCCGAGTGCCTGTGTAATTCTGCTGAGAAGAGAGCGGGGTCACGGTATCAAATCTCGGTAGTGGCGACCAAGTCCTAGTGAGTGTGAAGACTACTTGAAGACTGCTGTCATGCTTGAAGCGATCGCTGCTGTACGTGAGAATGTCAACCATCATGTTCACACAGCCTTTGAGACTTTCCAGAATCCTTGACATTTGGCACTATAACAATACCCCTGGTGCTTATGTGATTCCAAAGGGCAAACGGCAGTATCATTAGGGACCAAAGGGTGTAATGAATGTGGTGCATTCCTGTTAGCTCTCAGGGAGGTTTACCTGATGAAACCGTGCCCTGGCATCTAACTTGGACAATACTGTAGCAAAGCCCAGCAGTCTGAGCAACTGGTCAAGGGTAGGCATGAGATGCTTCTCGCGCTAGGTTACCTGGTTGAGCTTGGTCAGGTCAACACATAAGCGGTGTCCTCCAGCTGTCTTTGGGACCCACCATGAGGCCTGCACACCATGGTGTGGGCTTGTAAACTCGACGGATGACACCTTCCATCTCCAGTGTGTCCAATTCATCTTTCACCACCTCCCTGAGTGGAGTGGGTATCCACTTTGCTACCGTTATGGAAAAGGGCACAGCTCCAGGCTTGATGCAGATGCGGTACTCTTCCAGCATTGTGCCTAGTCCTGTGAACAGTGGCATTGCAGCTGGAGGCAATGGTATTGGCATCACTGCACCACCTGGCATCCGCCACAGAGTCAGTGAAGTGGGCTATCCCAAATGTGGCTATCGCAGCACAGCCTAAGAGGGGCGTGTCAACACCGGTGATGACATACAGCTTTTGGCTGATAGAGCAGCCTCGCGTGTCTTCATATATCCTTTCAGTTTCATTTTAAAAACGTAGCCCAGAATTCAAATATACTGGAATACAGGACGTCCTCTGGGTATTGGTTCAGGACTGCCGTCTTGGAATTCAAGAAGCACGTGGAACTATGAACCTTGTGCCAAGGTCCTAGCACTAATCAGCCACTGACACCTATAGCTTCTAGGCTGCTGCAGATACCTTTGCCATCTGCCAGTTGAGAACGAAACTTGTCTTTGTTTGTAAATGTTCATAACAAGCTTCGCAGTAGGCTCACAAGTAAACCTGCTAATTAACTTATTTAAGCAGTTTTACTTGCCAAAACCACAATGTGATTAGGAGGCACACCGTAGTGGCAGACTCCAGATTAATTTTGAATACCTGGGGTTCTTTAACCCTTTGAAGGTCGAATTTTTTTGCCAAGTGCGACCCCCTAGGGTCGTACTTGGCATTTTTTTTATTGCTGATTTAAATTCTTCGAAAGAACCTATTTCGAAAAAAAAAAAATGGTCGTAATTTTTTTTAGGGTGACCGTAAAGCGACGAAAAATTGTTTCTGTTGTAAAATACACACTGTTTATTCATGAATAAGAAGATAAGCGCACTGAAAAATGGTTGTGTGCACGTCTGGAAACCGAAACAAGTGAGAATCCTTTGTCTTATCGCCAACAAGGTGAGATAGAGCTTTTGTGGTCTCCAAAAAAGGAAACGCAAAAACAGCAGCATCGTTTGTGTACTCGTATATACGCGCCTGCCTGGGAACAGGTGTAATCGCGCCGCGGTGAGAGATAAATGATCGAGTAACAGGTGGTCACCCTTTCAGAGATTTGAAACCAGATAGCCATTAGTTTTGCGCAGCAACAAGCGGGAGCTGCCGCAGGAGAAAACTGAAACTTGCCGCCGCCATGTGCGCACCCTCGGATGTGCGAGCGATAGCTGACGCGCTATTGCCATTAAAAAAAAAAAAAAATGGAGAGGCATCGGCGACGCAAGTAAAAAATTCCACGTGTTCCCGTCGAGTGGCAGCACATGCCAAGCGAAAGGTATGATCGAAAGAGGCACGCTTTTTAAATGTACAAGTGATGACGTACATGTACGTCATTGACCATTTTGGAGGTGTTCGCCGAGGACAGACGTGTACGTCATTGACCCTGAAAGGGTTAATGTGCACCCAACGCATGGTACTACATGACCATTTTTGCATTTCGCCCTCATCGAAATGCGGCTGTGGTGGCTGGGATGTGATCCCGCGCCGTCATTCTTAATGGTGTAATGGCATAGCCTCTAAGCCATCATGGCAGGTTTAAACGTGTTCGAAAACTCGCCTATGTACAATCAAATTTGAATGTAGAAGCAGCCACGATCGATTCTAATGCAAATGTGTCCTGCGAGAGTGACTCGGACATTGAATGATCTTTTTCTCAGTTATCAGATTAGCAATCTTTTGTAGAAGAGAACAAGGTGTTCATTGTCTTTGAGTTCTGTAATTATTGCATGTATTTAAGGATAATAAATTTTTATTGCTAGAATAATAAAATAAGCTATTTTTATTCAAGAAAGAATGGCGCAAAAAAACAGGGACGAGATAGAAAACACGAATGAGTGCAAACTAGCAACAGGGGTTTACTGTGAAAAAACATGTATGATATATACCCTAGCACAAACACGTGAAGAAGCTTAAAGATTATTGTTGTTGATTTAGGTTCTTAACAGAACGTCGCTTTTTGCACTGAAGCACAGAATTAACTGGAACGCCAATGCATTTCTCCGCAAAGTTCGGGAATTAATATCTCGAAACTGGTGTCATCCTGAGAATTAATTCTAAGTGGATCTGCCCTGCGAACTCCACGGCTACACTTTGTAAATTGCAATATGGGCCATCAGGTAATTAGTTAAAAACTTAATTAGTGAACTTCTGTTAATTATCCAATTATGCATTTCAATTTCTTGTGCAAGTAATGTCCACCTCTTCGAGTAGACCAGCTCATTAACTAGAATTGGGCTATCTGCCACAGGCAACCTTAAATAAATTTTGAGTGTTCGCTGAAACACCCTGTATACAACTGAACTACTTTGTGAGGCCTTTTGGGCTTGATATATCTGGGCTCTGCTGTAATTGAAATCTCTCTACTCTTTGATTATACATAATCATGTTATTTGTTATTACATAATCATCTGAATGTTGTGTTATCAGCATTACACTGTAATGCCAACGCCCAGTTGCAGAATGTGCCATTGTGAAGATTCAGCAATCCAGCTGTTGCCATTGGTGTAGGAAGAGGAGACGGGCAAATGTCCCATTTCCGTAATATAATGTGCATGATAGGCTTGTTGGCGTAGCTGTTGCAGTTACAATGAGCTAAAATGTGCTCTATTTTGTCCAAAGGCAAGAAATAACCCTGCACTTCAAAAATTACCTTTTATTTCATGGTAGGCTTTGATGAAACTTGCTGAATTTATGCATTTGAATGTTCTAATATAAGATATACATTGTTTTCTTGCAGAGTAAATAATGCTTTAGAAATTAAAAAAAAAATCGATTTTTTGCACTTTGGAGGTGAGCTATTTACTAAACTAGACAGGGTGTTCATCTTTAAGTTTTACAGAATTTTTAGAAATCGCCTATGGCAGGTAGCATAATTATTATCATTGAGCTGTGTTATTCCACGAGGTGGACATTAGTAGCACGAGAAATCGAAACACATATTGAACTAATTACCAAAAATTCATGAATTAACTTAGTTAATTACTTTACGACACATATTCAATTTACGTATTGTAGCCGGTGAGCTTGTGAGGCATATCCACTTGGAATAAATTCCTAGAATGACACCAGTTTGAAGATATGTGCCATCAAACTTGCCGTAAAAATGCACTGTTCCACTTGCTTTTTTTACCAAAATGCTGTTTTATACCTTGAAGCACAAAAGTAACTGGCACACCCATGTATTTCGTCCCACACTTTGGGAAATAATATCTCGACACTGGTGTCATCCTGGAAATTCGTTTCAAGTGGATGCGTCTTGCAAACTCACCGGCTACAATTCGTAAATTGCAATATGTTTCATAAAGTAATTAACTAAGGTTTCGGTTTCTCGTACTACTAATGTCCGCCTCTTCAAATAACCCAGCTTAACGATTAGAATTATGCTACCTGCTGCAGGCGGTTTTTGAAAATTCCATTAAACTTAAAAAGGAACAGCCTGTATATAGTGTAATTAGATTGACATACAAAAATGATCTGGAACGAACAAAGAGTACAAAACAGCAAGAATAGTGTTCTAAGCCAGTTTTATGTCAAGTAAGGGCATGGCAAGTTTTTAAAGTAACCCATAATAACACCCAGGACAAATTATTACTTTTTGAAAATTTCTATAATATTATTTGTTCATATTACAAGCCTACTGCACTCTCTAATTGTCTACCTTTCTGACAGAAAAAATAATTATTACTATAGGATGAGTAGAACCAGATATATCGCTCCAGAACTGTGACACTATCAAAAATTCGGTTTTGAGAAAATCAGAAAAAACATTTCGCAATGTGTTCATAGCAATTCAGGCAATAACTAAATCAATCAAGGATGGTACCAGGGTCCAATCAAGCTAACATATATGCTCTACGCCAACCTGAAACAAAGGAACGCAGAAAGATATTTGGGCCAATTTCCGGCTCCAAAGAACAATCTCCCCCTTTAATATTGGGGGCATGTTTTCTAAATTTTTCTGATGGTGTGTATCAGTTGAAGCATGGATAACAAAGGAGTGTGTGCATCCACTCATTGCTTACAACTGAACTACATGCATTTCTACACTGTCATTGCTGCCCTTTTTTTACACTCGTATAGCTTGTCTATGTGCAGCGTTCTTTAGGTCGGGGTGCTGGCCATATGGGGCACGTTAACAGGTGAGAGTTGTGGTTCGGAATAACTGTCTCTTTCTTTTTCTGCCTATAGGGTTGAGTGCGAACAACTTGCCTAACAGTGGCACTGGCAGTATGCACACAGCCATGGAACGGGAAAAGGGTGAGTAAAACTTGATGTACACCACTGTGGTGGCTCAATGGATATGGCATTATGCTGCTGAGCACGGTGTTGTGGGATAGATCCAGGCCATCCAGGTGGTAAAAATTAATCCAGAGCCCTCCACTCTGTCGTCTCTCATAACCCATTGTGCAGACTTGAGACGTTAAATCTCACAATTTAATTAATTTAATTTTAGAATGTATATTGCAGACTATGTTTACTGGTGTGATTGCAGTGCCAATTGTGCTGGATGCTACATCCTGCTACATTTTGGCAAAATTCAAACAATTTGTGCCCAGCTTGTGCAAGGGATTGTTGTGCCTTCCAGAAAAAATAAGAGAACAGATGCAAGCGTTCAAATTCAGTTCAGTCTCTTACAACCGTATTGCCATTTTGCATGGTAATGAGAGCATTTATGTGTTTGTTCTGAAGCTAAGAATGAGATGATGGTAATGTGCCACAAGACCTCTGAAGGTGATTTGCTACTTACTGAACAGAGGACAATGTTGGTTTTGGCTGATAATTGCCAGACTGAACACAGCATTTTTTGAGCTCAAAAAGGTGCCATATGCTGTCCTGCAGCCGCTGCGGTATTCCTATGAGCATGCAAATTGCTCTTGTTGCTTGATGGGTATGCAGTGTACCATAGCAGTAAGTAACATTGTAATGCCACAGCGTGACAAAATTATCAGCAGTCATAATTCATAAAGGTCTTTGGGCTTTTGACCACAATTGGACATTTTTGACGTAAAAAAACTTGATAAAAGGTATGTGTTGTGTGCTTATGCGTTGCAGTCGGGGAAGAAGGCAGCCTGGCACTTGACGTAGCGAACAAAGAATGGATGGCATTTATTACATGGAATATGGCTACATACTGTTGGTGTTTCCTGGCTAAGAGAGCCAGTGGCTAGGTCTTGGAGCTGTTTATACAGGGTGTTTCATTTTAGCTGCACCAAATTTAAAAAAATTGCCTGTAGCAGTTAGCACAATTCTAATCCTTGATCTAAACTACTTGATGAAGCGGCCATTACTTCCATGAAAAATCAAAATGCCTAATTGAATAATTAACATAGTTATGCTAATTAACTTTTTAATGAATTACATTACAGCACATATTTCAATCTACGAATTATAGCCGGTGAGTTCGCAAGGCGTATCATACCACTTGGAATAAATTCTCAGGATTGAACCAGTTTCGAGAGATTAATTTTCAAAGTGTACGACGAAATGCATTGGTGTTCCAGTTAACTTTTTGAAGAAAACGCCGTGTTATGCATTGAAGCACAAAAGTAACTGGAACACCAATGCATTTCGTTGTACACATTGAAAATTAATATCTCGAAACTAGCGCAGCCCAGAATATTTGTTCGAAGTAGATACACCTTGGAAACTCACTAGCTGCAGTTTATAGATTAAGATATGTGCCGTAAAATAATCAATTAAACATTAATAAGCATAATTATTTTAAGTATTCAATTAGGTATTTGGATTTCTCGTGGAAGTAATGGCCGCCTCATCGAGTAGTTTAGATCAAAGATTAGAATTGTGCTATCTGCCACAGGTAATTTTTAAAAATTTGGTGCAGCTAAAATGAAACACACTGTATATCGCTTGACAGGTGGTGTAGTAAGTGGCCAATGTTGCTCGATGATGCTGTCAGCTAAACATGACTGTATGTGCAGGTAGCATATCAGAGGAGTTCACACCAGAGTTGTGGAGTGGCAACTCTGGTGTTGAATTGATTCCGGAATCATTCCACATTTTTGAACACCCGGAATGGAATGATGGCACCAGTCAAGCAGATGGAATGGGAATGGATTGGAAGCCCGAGATTCAGGAGTAGAGTTGGAATGGAATTGGCACCTAGTCCTGGAACGCCTAATGTTGACTTTGAGTGATACAAGCAAACTAGACTAAACTAGACTTTGCCAATATATTGTATTTCTCCTACCGGTTATTTCAGTATCTATAACTATAGGTTACTACCTCTGCCATGATAGTTATAAAGAACGCTACATTCTGCACATTATACACTTCTGAAGAAATGGAAACCTTTCTATATTACAAGAATAAAGTGCATTTAAAGACAGCAACTTCTTGTTAAGAAATATTGCCACGCGCTTGTGCCATCATGCTCCCAGAAGAAGACGAGGACGGTCTTGTTCACAAGCTAGCGCCTTGGTCTTTTGTCGGTGCTGCGCTGCCCCTTCGACGACTCGGACTTACTTAAATGGCCTCTTTTGGAAGCCGCCTGTCTATTAAACGTGACATTTATCTGGTGGAGGTGCTGGGTATTCTCGACCCATGCAACAGACCCCTCCTAGCAGCAGGAACGCGAGATCGCAACCGGAGCTCATGCCAGTACACCGCACCAGCCGGAGAATCCAGGGATTGGCCCCCGAGTTTGAGCCTTTACCTGCGAGGACAACGACAACGTTGGCAGGTATGGATGCTACATCCGCTACTACCACGACTAACCCTGCGACGGCTACTCTGGTACCTCCGATACCTCCTCATTACACGCTGCAAAAGCCACGCGTGCCAAGTCCCTTTCATGGCGACCTTCTTGAAGACGTGGAAGACTGGCTGGCAGACTTCGAGCGCGTAGCTGCGTTCAATGGATGGGACAATGAAGCGAAGCGCCGGAACGTTTACTTCAGTCTTTTGGATGGTGCTCGCACGTGGTTCCAGAACTGCGAAGGCATCCTGACAACATGGCGTGAGTTCTGTCGCAGGCTCTTGGACACCTACGCCAGCTCCGATCGCCAGGAACGAGCAGAATGGGCCCTCCAGTCTCGCATTCAGAAGCCTAATGAGAGTGTGGCTATGTACGTGGAAGACATGGTGCATCTTTTCAGGCGAGCTGACCCTACCATGTCGGAAGACAAGAAGCTGCGTCACTTGATGCGGGGCGTGAAAGAGCAGCTCTTTGGTGGACTCATTCGTAGTCCGCTCAAAACGGTCACGAAATTTCTCACTGACGCTGTCGCCATGGAGAAGGCCCTCCACCAGCGTTCACACCAATACGATCGGCAAGTAAATCTCTCCTCTGCGACCAGCAGCCTAGGAGCTCTCACGACGGACGTCGAGTCGCTTCGAGAGACTATTCGAGCAATAGTCCGCGACGAGCTGCGACAGCTGCATCAGGCGCAGCCGCCTTCAGCCAACTTCATCGCTAGCGTCGTGCATGATGAAGTGCAGCATGCGCTCGGCGCACCACGTTACGAAGCAGCACTTCAGGCCGCTCCACCAGTTCAGGCGTTCACAACTTCAAGTGAACCTCGACGTGCGACCTACGCTGACGTTTTAAGACGCACCGTCCCGTCGCCGGCGACACCTACCATGAGCGAATACCAGCGTGCGACTTATGCCGACGCATTCGTGCCCCTATCCCTGCACCAGCGCCGCTACCTGCCGTCACCTCGTATGTGACGCTTCAGTCAGCGCAGGTGGTTCCTTATTTTGGAGAGGCTCGGCCCGCCGCGCGTAAATCGGACATTTGGCGCATGCCCGACCAACGGACTGCTCTGTTACCGCTGTGGTGAGGCGGGTCATTTATACCGAGATTGCCAGTACCGCCCCGCCGCCTTGGACTCCGGGGTTTCCTGTCAATTCGCCCCGACCACGTTTCGGACAACGGCCACCCGAGATTGAAGATTTTATCGCCCGACAGCGCGCGCCACCGTCATCAAGGCGCCAGTCGCGATCGCCGTCACCACGACCATCCTATTCGGGAGGTGCAAGTCGGATGTCGCAAGGACGCTCTTCGAGCCCTCGCCTGGAAAACTGACGTCAGCGACCTTTCGAGGCGAGGCCGCTGATTCACTTTAGCAAGAGCACACTTGACCCTACGACATAAGGATGGAGGTCAAAAACAATGTTTCAAACTGTTGTACCCTGCACGAGTCCACGGTGATTCATGTTTTTCGGCACACTGTCGAGTATCAAGGTGGAGCGATAACAGGAAGCCAGAGAAGTGTCTTGGAAAAATCGGTGCCCGTTAATATGACAGTAGATGTGAAGCAAGAAAGATTGCCCTACAAAACACATCACTGCGTTTCGCTATTATGTTAGTCCTCAAAGTGACAAAATTATCTAGCTAAATGCATGGCATACACAACAGTGTAAGATTATCTTGTACTTTGCCTTATGCAATTGAGTTTCGAACGAATTACAGATTTTTGAAAATGGTGGATTTGATTTAGAAAGCAAGCCTTGCTTGTGTTGCAGCGTGCAATGTGTTCGTGAAACGCCTAACACGTGTGCAGCTAAAGTGCAACTAACTTCAGCAGTCACAAGATGGCAGCTGTAAATTATACAGTCAGTGTTCGATTTTTCAGACTCCCTAGGGGCCCCCGCAAAAACGTCCGAAAAATTGGACAGTCCAGTGATTCCACTCCTGCGCCAACTGCGCCAAAGTGCGCCAAATGGGATTTACTGCGCCATCCTGATACAATCGACGAAAATTGCGCCTAACTGCGCCAAACAGTCTCGGATTTGTCGGCGTCTATCGCCGACAATTGCACCAACGGGGAATTAAAACGTGCAACGCGATGATAGGGCTAGCCTTAGTTGCGAACAGGAGACGAAACAGCACTAGCGCGTGCGTCCCGATTAAGGGGGGACGCGGCTTTCGCATCGCGAAAAATGGCTAAAAATCGATTTTTTGAAAATCATATTTTCAATTTCTGTAACTCTTATTTTATCTGAGTCCGAAATATCATCGATGAAAACCAAGTAGAAGTGCTCTAAAAAAATTGTTGTATCACCCAAGGTGCCGAAAAATTTCGCGGAAATCGCGAAAGAACGGCGTTTTTCAAGCCACGATATCTTCGGAAAGGCGCAGCCGAGCGCCGCCATCTTGGACTCGTTGGAAAGCGCATTTCTCCGTCTTCAAATTTGCCGCTTCAGCTATCTCCTCCATACAGAAACAAGCACAGAAAAAGCAAATGATTGAAGGTCGTGCCGGAGCCACCGATTGCCCGCGCCCGCCACGTGACTCCAGCGCGGTTCGCCAATTGGTCCGGTGCTCGCTTCGCGATGGCGTCGTCTGCACCGCTTGTTGCGGTCTCTTCGCGATCTCAGGGCAGTTTCCGTAATCTCGACTAGTATTAGAGCGGGCGCTACGTGGACATCGCAGTAGCGTGGCCGATCCCGCTTTTTGTAGACGTCTCAGACCCGCGGCTAAGCATTCGGAGCATCGGCGACGCGGATTCGCGACCTAGCTTCGGGCACGGAATCCTCGATCACGCGGCTAAGCCTTTCGCACGTAGGCGTCTCCGACTCGGCGATCAAGCACATTGCGCGCGGGCTTCTCGGATCCTTGCCTAAGCCTACGCCTCCTTAAAGCCATTTAGGAGGCGTTGCCTAAGCATTTCGTGCATCCGCGCCTCCGACTGCGCGACTAAGCACATCGAGCGTCGACTCCTCGAGCCCGCGGCTACGCATTTCGCGCGTCGGCACATCGCTCAGCGAGTCTCGACTCCTCGGACCCGCGGCTAGGCACTTCACGCGTCGGCCCTGCGAGCGTCAACTTCTCGAGCCCGCGGCTAGGCATTTCGCGCGTCGGCACCTCGGAAGGCGCGACTAAGCTAATCGAGCGTCGCCTCCTCAAGCCTGCGGCTAGGCATTTCGCACGTCGGCACATCGCTCATCGAGTGTCGACTCGTCGGACCCGCGGCTAGGCACTTCGCGCGTCGGCACCTCGAGCGTCGACTCCTCGAGCCCGCGGCTAGGCATTTCGCGCGTCGGCACATCGCTCATCGAGTGTCGACACCTTGAGCGTTTATTCCTCGGACCCGCGGCTAGGCATTTCGCGCGTCGGCCCCTCCGACTGCGCGATTGAGCTTACCGAGCGTCTATTATTTGGACCCGCGACCAGGCATTTCGCGCGTCGGCACCTCGTACCCGCGACTTAGCACATCGTGTGCCGACTCTATTATCGTAATGCCACGATATCTCGAGTCGTAACAATACCTATCTACCACCCCTTCATAAAGAGAACCTCATCATGAGCTCTGCTCACTAGACCACTTGGGCTGGCACAGACACCTGGCTGCAGAAGTGAGGCATCATACAAAAGTACAGGCTGGAAAGCACCTATAGCAGCTGCATTGTTGCCTATCTATCAGTGACTCTCCTAACCTCCATGTCAATGGAAGATGATTCAGAAGGCTGCTGAGAGCCTTCATTCAGTAACATGGTCGATTCTACCAAAAGAAAACAATGCCTCACTGACTGCACTAGAGACTGCTATCAATGAGGCAGTCTGCAGGTACAACGCTAGAACTACTGTATATTTATGCCCACATAGTTCTGCACCTCACTTGGTTTGAAACCCAGGCACCATGCTTTTTGTAGAGCAGCAGTAAAGAATGCCATACAAACATGAAAAACGCAGAACAAAGGCACAGCAGCCCAGAGGCTACATGATGCGGGAACGGTCCCACATTTGCGACGCAACAGCGGTGCTACCAATGCATTGGGTACTATGGGAGCTTAACAGCCGGGAAGACGCAGCGCCCGGGAACGTAACAGCGGGATTCTACTGTCGCTTGTTTGAAGCGCAGCATGACATGTGATTATAATAACTGCATGCCGCCAATGTGTCCATCATTTCTGTTTATGGATATACGGAATGACATCTGGGAAAACTATCAATATATGACACGATATCAATTTGTGTGTGTGTGTGTGTGTGTGTGTGTCGCATGTACACTCGTTTTTTTTAAATACTTCAGGATGTGAAAAATCAGCTGCTCCAAGCTGCTCCCAAATGCCAAATTGCCTGCTCCAAAGTGCTCCAAAATGAAATTTCTGATGCTCCAAAAATTGCTCCAAATCAGAAGTCTGCAGTAGCATCACTGACAGTCCGAAAAAAATTAATGCATGCCTTTTACTGTCCTCAGGGCTCAAAACGCCACAGGCACATCCGAAATAGCTCTGAAGGCCTGCCAGTATACTTATAAGGCTGTACTGGGATAGGAGATGGCGGGTGCACGTGTGTATAATTAAGGCATACATATAGTATACTGTGTCCCGTGACAATTGCCCCTTCCCTCTCTTGGTATGCTTCACCGCAATATTTTGCGCATGCTTCACCGCGTCACACTGCTGTAATGAGGCGAAGCTGACTTTTGGAAACCAGCATACTATATGCAACGCTCTGTGCTTTTGAAGGTCAGAGGTGGTGGCTACAGCTGCCAGAGCAGATCTGCGTGCCAGAGCGCCAGCTGGAGGCGGCG
This sequence comes from Dermacentor silvarum, assembly GCF_013339745.2. Taxonomy (NCBI): domain Eukaryota; kingdom Metazoa; phylum Arthropoda; class Arachnida; order Ixodida; family Ixodidae; genus Dermacentor; species Dermacentor silvarum. The sequence continues at coordinate 134,972,129 of NC_051154.1, forward strand.
AGATAATGAAAATGGCGGTGGTGGTGGTGGCTTCGATTAATGCTATTTCGAACCTGCAGTCACGGCAAGAAGACCGGAAAATCGAATGGCGAAGATTTCTTGCGTCCGAAACTTCCGACGTTCTTATACGTTGACTCTATGGGGTACGTGGTGGGGCCACGAAGGCGTCCGAATTATCGGGCATGTCCGAAAAATTAGGCACCGGAAAATCGTTCGTTGACTAGTAGTTGAAACATTGGTGCATCATGATTTTCAGAAATCAGTGTTAGGTTTGGCTAAATCCTAAATTGAAGAAAAACTATGTAGACACAACGAGGTGTAATTTAACTTATGAAGGCCTCGATAATTGTAGATAATTTTTGAAATTATGGTTTTAAAAAAGCCTAGAGTGTGCCTTTGCTTTGTCTCTTCGCTTTTTTTCTATGTAACGAGGGAGGTGCTTCGGAAAAGGGGACCGCAATTCAGGCTGACACCACAAATTGTTGGAGATGATTTAATCCAAGAACTGAAAGGGGGGTATTTTGCAATCACATCACATATTTGTAACTTCTAACTCGTGCATGTTTGTTGATACTGTTTGATAAGCAAGACAATAAAATTTATGTAATGTTTTATGTAATTCTTTGTCTTGTCTTATTACATGTAATTATCTTGAGTACGCATCTTGTATATGTGTTTGTGAAAATAAGGTTCTTTATGTATGGGTACTGTTTTGACCAGGCATCTGCTCTGCCATCCGAGTGTTTGTGCAATTCTTCTTTTGAGGGCTGATCCTTTTCACAGCACATAGGCAGATAAATTTTTGCAGAAACACAAATTCACAAAAGGCTTATTTAAAAAAATTATGCAGGTCCAACGCATATCTTGTAATCTATGTGAGGCGGTGCTTTCGGGAAGCAGTTAATCAAATGGTATAAATTAGCACATTTATTTCGGTGTCTTTGGCGTAAAGGAAACTGCCGCATGTGCATTTGGTTATCGCACACCCGTGCTACGCAATGTTGCACACTCTGCGATCATCTCAAAAAGCTACTCGGCGTTGGCATGATAGCAGTGTACATGTGATTGTGGCCTAATGTTTAGAAAAGAAAAATTAAATTATGGGGTTTTACGTGCCAAAACCACGATCTGATTATGAGGCACGCCGTAATGAGGGACTCCGGAAGTTTGGACCACCTGGGGTTGTTTAACGTGCACCTAAATCTAAGTACACGGTTGTTTTCGCATTTCGCCCCCATCGAAATGCGGCCGCTGTGGCAGGGATTCGATCCCGTGACGTCGTGCTCAGCAGCCCAACACCATAGCTACTGAGCAACCACGGCAGGTGGCCTAATGATTAGAGCATGGAGCTGCTATAGATTGAACCACAGCCTAGGGTGCTGACATTTGATCCCACCATCGTGCACATAATTCAGTTTTATTATTTTTTTCTTTAAGTATTAGCTTGTAGCAGCGTGACAATCATGTGCAACAAGCCACAGTTGAAGAAAACAATCAGCAAGGCACGAGCTAGAGATAGAATGCTCCAGGTTATCGGGTCTGAACGACGGTATGCTGCTCTGCTGGCCAGCCGCCGCTGTTAATCGCCACTGCACGCGCTTAAAGTAGACGGCCCGCATGAACTGGCCACCTACAATTGGTGACCTGCGGTCGGGATCTGCCCTCCCGACGACGCAGCGATGGCAGGCTGGCCGACCTAGCAGTTGAACTTGCAGCTTCCCCGGTTCCAGCTTGAGGATGTCATTGGCTGGTCTGTCAGGCTTGAGGTTGCCATGGCTCAGATTCTCGTCGCCATACAATCTTTCAAGTATGAGGTTCTGTACATAGTTATGGACCTGCTCTTGCCGATGCTCAGTGAAACATCATATGATGACCTAATGACCTTACCATGGGGAAAATAGGTGTTTTTTGGAGGTTACGTCAGATTTTTTTTCTAAAGGAAGTACTGCACTCAATATTTTATGTAATACATAAACAAAAAGCAGAATGAATGCACTTTTCATGCATAAAAGTTTTATTAACGAGATGTATGTTGTAAAAAAGATATAAATTGCCAGAATCAAGATTGTGGGATAAAATACAACAAAGTTTGTAAAGGAACGCTTGTTTCTACTAAGAAAAAAGTGTAACGAAAATTATGCGATATACAAAATACATTCCCATCAAATAGGTACTATCTCCGAAAAAAAATTTCATTGAACAGATATTCCGCTACAAAAATTTAACTGCAAGAACTACAGTTGGGCTTGCCGGGCTGCTGCCGCAGATGTTCCGGGCTGGTTTGCGCCGTCGTCGCTCTCAGAGTTAAAGTCTGATTAAAAAGCAGCATCCTCAGACTTGCTGCTGCTTGATCCAACGATAAAATCAGCCGCAGATGCAGTGGAATCGTGAGATCTTTCGAAGCGCATGCGCCGCTCTTGGAGGCGGCCATTTTCGCTTTCTACTTTGACGATCGCGAAACTTCTGAGCGTGTTCAAAAATTACCGCCTGGTGGGAAAAAACGAACACTGCTTAGAAAACAAAAATATAGTTCTCTTCCATCACATCCGATAGCGCAGTGTGTCCGTGAGCGGCGCAGAAGGTGTCGAAAGCGTCGTTTCAAACCATTGATAGCGGGCGGCCATTTCTGCTTTCTACTTTGACGATCGCGAAACTTCGGAGCGCGTTCAAAAATCACTGCCTCACGGAAAAAAGGAAACCGCTTAGAAAACTATAGTTCTCCTCCTTCATGTTTGATAGTGCAGTGTGTCCGTGAGTGGCATGGAAGGTCTCGAAAGCGGCATTTCAAACCATCGATAGCGGGCTAACTATGATCAATGGCCGTGGTACGTATAGAGTTAAAGACCGACATGCTGATGTACTTCGGCATGCTGAACTCTCAACGCAACCCTCCTAGGTTTGGTGATTTTGTCGAAGTACCCACTCCCTACTATCAGAGCATGCGCTGCCCGACGTCCCATGCCTGACTGTGTTGTTGACGCACCACGAGCCATTGGCCAGCGTGGCGATTCCAGCTCATCGCGACTCCCCGTACGAGCGCCGTCAATTCTGTTCAACAATGTGCACGATCAGTGAGACCACAGGCAGCAGCCGGAGTGAATTGCCGCCATCTGACGTGTCGCACACAACCAGTGAGGCTGCCACCGCCACGACAACGTCTCAAGGCAGCACAGCACGCCTTGTCTCCGGAGCTGGCATCGCCCACAGATGCCACACAGACAGGCAGGCAACCTACATGCTGCTTCACACACCAACTTTTCTGTGCAGGCCACTCAAAGCAGTTCGACGACCCTACGTGCGTCGTCACCTCCTCCTGCAGGGTCGCATACACCTTCTGTGGTCCCCACCTTGCTTCCTTACAAGCCTACGGCGCATTAGTTCCAAACCACATGTGCGCTGGCTGCTATGGCGCCGATGCCACAATGCATGCGCTACTCTCACCCAGCACTGTACACAACACTGCGGTGCCAACATCACTGCACCTGGACTCTACCTCACACCCCTGAACTTTCCCTGCCTCTGCCATCACAGAGCATAGTGCGCCGCCGCCGTCCTCAGTGATGCTTCAGCAACTCTTTCCCTCGGCATGCGCCAGGCTTCGGCCAGTGTGTCTCGACTCTGCTGGCCGAGATCCGTCACCCTGGGCACGCTTACGGAAGCAGCTTTGGTCCACCCACGACTACGTCCTCGAGCAGGCGCGTGGTTCACAAACATGCCAGGGTGCTCCCTTTGATTGGAAGGCGACGCGATTCTGTGCATTGTTTGGATACATACAGCATCTGCGACAGACGAGTCTACCTTCTGCCCGCAATACCTGCGTTGATGCCACAAACTCCCAGGGTCCAGCACCCCTCTCAGCCTCAACTACCAGAGAACTGTTTGCTCCGTTCGTCCTAACACATACTCCGACTGGAATCCCAGTGAACATAAAGAACTACCGCTCGTGTATATAGTCTCTTTTTCTGTTCGTGCCTCATTTGTATGGATCTTTTCAATCGCGCTTCGCGCTAGGGGGGGCAAGACAGCAGCGTCCAGCTAAGGTCAGGAAAGTTCTGGAGGGTTCGCATAGAAAGCTTTGCTTTTAAAACGTAGATATTAGCCAGAGATTTCACGCAACACTCTGCTGCAGAGATAACAGTCCACGAACATATTTCTTGTGCGAAAAAATTGGACGAAACAAAACTTGTGACGTTGTTAAGATTTCAAAAATTTGTTTTTAGTAATGAGGCATGCAAGTGTAAGTAGTAAACAACTGCAGTCGAAAGCCTTTATAACGAAGTGCTTAGGGTCTCTGAAATCATTTGTTATACAGGTCACTTCGTTGTAAAGGTCGCGCACCGCACAGCTCGCAGTAGAAACTGGATGTGGTAGTGCTGGGGCCCCGGATTCATTTCAGCCATTAGATGTTTAATGTGCACCTGAATCTAAGTACAGGAGCGGTTTTGCATTCCATTCATATTGGAACGTGGTCGTTGTAAACGGAAAACCCAACAGCCGCGGAGGCAACGTGAGGGATCTTGAGGCAACCAATGGCTAGGTGCGGCAGACACGGCATCTTTTTATAGTGAGCGGCGAACTAGCCGGTAAAAAGGGTCTATAGCCACGCTGTGTCTTGCCTGTAAAGGCCAATTTGCATAAATGTAAATGTGGATTTAAGTAGAGAAGGGACTAGAAGGTTGGAAATGATGATGTGGATTAATAGTTTCCAGGATGTGTGAAGATTGTGTGCTTTCTTTGTAGAGCGCGTCATGCTTATGTATTTACTCGTGTAAGGCCCGCACTTCTTTTCCGGAATTTTTACTAGGTGCGGACTTACACGAGGCAGACATATGGCTACTCACTGAAGCCTGGAACTGCGCTCACACTGCTATGAAAATAAATGCAGCCAGTGTTGTCCAGCTATGAAGGCGTTTACAGTCGCTGGCCGATATTTGAGACATAGACTAGTGCAATCTTGTAGTGGCTTGTGGGAATTCACCAGTACGCGAGCATGTGCGTGACGCTTAGAGAAGCTTTCCTTCTAAATTTTCGTACCCCAAAGGGGGGGCGCGGGCATTACATGAGGGTGGGCCTTACACGAGTAAATACGGTATATATTTTGTGGTTTACAGTGAAAAAACTCCACAAACCTAATCGCTCATTGAAGGTTATACATACATAAGATTCAATGCGTCAGCTTGATTGCTTCAGCAGTGATGTTTAGAGCGTCTCACTGGTATGGTCAGAACCACATTTGATGATGCTTTTCTGTCTGGTAGTCTTTCCTTGGGAAGTTTGTGAACATTGGTATTTGTTGCTTCTCACTGTTTGTACTTATCAATAAGCATATGATTATTATATCACATGCTTATGGGCTTGGCGTAGTCATGGTTAAGGGTATATTATGAACATCCAACTTTTTGTATTAAACGAAAAATGCTGAAAAAATATTGGCTGGTGAAAGCGTTTACCAGATTACTTAAAATTGAATGACACCAGCTTTCAGACACGTTCAAGCCTCAAACACTATTTCATCCCTCGTTTCACATGGCATGGGGGAGGAGTGTTTCACTGCTTTCCTTATGAGGGAGGAGTGTTTCTCCACTTTCCTCCTTCCTCCATCCTTTCCCAGAAATGTGGCCCGGGGACCTGGACTAATTTTTCTTCTAACGGCAAAGCTTTTTTTTTTCTTTCTAAGTAGCCCTTATGAATTTCCTTAGTAGCTTTTTGGCTATTCTCAGGTGGATGCCAATTTTCTCCTTGCATAAAATTTCCTCGACCTTGCAAAATTTTTTAGAACTGGTTTGCTGTATTGGTTAGATGTTTCATCGTTAGGAAAAATTTTAATAGTGCTGTACTTTTATTAAAATTAAGGGCTGTTCTTACCCCAAATTTATTATAGAGAGCTGTTTCTGAATGGGCAGTTGCTTGATAACTCACCTAGCTGCTTAAAGGTACAGCTGCAGCGGAAAAAGATTAGCACAAGTGGGCGATGACTGGAGCAGGGAAATTGCGGTACGCCGCGCTCTTGTACCCGTGCACACTGGCATCTAAAGTACCATGTGATTCATGCTTCAAAGAGGCGGTGCCTGGCACTCGAGTTTTAGGAGTGCTAGGGAACAACAGCGTCGTGTGCCGCAATTTATCTGCTCGGGTCATCGGTCACTTGTGTTAATCTTTTTCTACTGCAGCTGTACACTAAAGGCAAATATAAAGTCAAGCTTTAGTGATAGATTAATGCTTGAGGATGTCTAAGTCGTCTTAAAGCTTCAGTAATAGAGAAATTGAAGTAAATGCAGGACACAATTTCAGACTCCTCTGGGACATTCAAGTACTTGCCCGATGATGTAAGCACTCCTCATTATATTTCTGTCACAAGTACTCAACCACTCGTATTAAAAAGGTCATTGCATTGCACTTAAGGCGGAAGAAAATGCTACTTGTCCAGTTGTGTTCAAAAAAAAAAAACTCATTTACATTACTCTCGACAACGACATAGGCGGTTGAAAGGTTTCATTTTCGCTCGATTCTTCGCCAACCGTGCTTTCGCATTTCAGGGGCCCTATTTTCAACATGCATGGCGGCTGCACGGCCAAGATAGCCACCATGTCAGCTTGTTGATTGGATGAAGGAATATGTTGTGAGGCACGTCACAGGAAAGGTCGTTTCGTAAACGTCAATGTGACGTTGTGTGACATTGCGCTGGGCTGCCATTGCAGAGATTTTCTGCCATAATTTGTGGTGTGACAAGCCGCATGAATTATGCTGATGAGCAGCCATATGCAATGGCGGCCGAGAGGCATGCGTATCGGCACATTTTCCCCGTCGTTTGGGGCAGTGAAAATCTGTTGTTCATAACACGTGGTCATAGCATTTGCATTGCTCTCTGGTGGTGTTGGCATTTGTGTTTTGAGCCACCACTAAAAAAATAAAAAATGTTTGTTTGAAATCAGATTGGTTGAACATTACAAACCTTCTGCGACATTTTGCACTTTTCACTGCTGCGTTCATATTGTAATCAAGATTAATGGCTTTTCACATCATCCGAGGTTATGACAATGGCGGCTTATTAATTTATAAAAGAAATGTACGCAAGGGGGTGCCTTGAAGTTTCCTCACGCGGTCCGAGTAAGCGGCGAAGTGAACAAGAGATGGCAGTCCCGGCGCTTGCGTCGCGCAAGTGGATACCTCCGGTGCACTCAACGCTATCAGTGATATTCGGCCGCTTCTTAGCCAGCCGTGTCGGGCTGAGTGACTTGCGTTTTACGAGACAGCGAAAACGCAGCCTAGAGCGTGCGTTCATCACCACATGGTTGGTCGCATATGCTGCCTCAAGGTAGAAAACAAGCACGTTGGCGCCAATATATGACGACTCATTCCGTTCCTCGGGATGCTTCCTCGGGGACAGGCATCCTGGCTAATGAAGCAGATGATGGCTTGTATGCAACAGACAACGGAAGCAAGATGCATTTTCAACGGAATAATCGTACAGATTAAGCTCGCTGCTTTATTTTTACTGAGGAGGAAAACTGTTTTGCTTTATCAAGAACATTAGGTTCAGTCCTACGTTACAGTTTCTTAGGCGAAACATCAAATTTGCGTCACATTACGAAAGCAAATCGAGGCCATCAGTGCCATTTTGTAAGTGTCGCAAATACGTCACGCCTCGAAGAAGATCGCGGTATGTCCAAAATAGAGCCCCAGTAGTTTCGTTATCGAGTAGTGCTGCACTTGTTTTGTTGGCTCCTGAAACTCACGCAAACTGCAAGCAGCAGAGTATGCCACGTCCATATGATGTCGCGGGATGCCCGAACGGGCCACGCCACTCGACCAAGAGCAGCTGCAGCAGTGAATCCAACGCTCTGTCTTGGCTTGGTTTCTCCGTGGCTGTGTGTTTACATTTTGCACAAAATACTGTGGCGCCTTCTTCTAGGCGCTGTTTTACTCACCAGCGGCAGTAATTAGCGGTGATGGCATATGGAATGTCACCGCTTCCCGCTCGGGGGCGGGAGATTTGGATTGCGGTAAAGAAATGTGGATTCTTGAGACGTTATTTTCTCCTAAACTAAGTCTTTTCTTTTCACGAAACAAGCGCTGCGAGGTTTCTGGAATGGTATTTAACAGTCTACGTTTACTAATTATTTGCCTTTAGTGTTCCTTTAAGAAACACAGGTAAATAGTAAACATTCAGGCAGTACCTTCGTACAGCAGTGCAGCACTGTTCCAACAACTTTGTAAGATGATGTTGGCGCTATAAACTAGCCATATAAACCAGGTCTGTAAGCACAAAGAAATCCACGCCTTCCAGGTAGTGACGAAAATGTCAGATGGCGGCATAGATAGCAAGCAGCTCTCGGCCGAAAGTGCTTTAGCGCTCTTCTGTAGAGGTCAGCTTTCTTGAGAAGAAAGATGTCGGGCGCCAGATTTCGTTGCTCAGCTGCTGTAATACTGTGCCGATGGCTGTGTCTGAGGCATCGACCATTATGCACTGCGGTATGCCTGGTTGTGGATACACGAGCAAAGCAGCGTTTGCCAAAGCCTCCTTGACTCGATGAAAAGCATTGCATGCTTCGTCAGTCCAAGTGAGGGTCCCCGCTTTGCTCTCCGCAGTTAGTAGTCTGTGCAGAGGGTGCAAGATAGCCGCGCACTGAGGTACAAAACGGCGGTAGAAGTTCACCAGTCCAAGGAACTCGCGGAGCTGCCGCTTAGTGTTAGGTTTCGGGAATTCTCGCACAGCTTTTACCTTTTTTGGGTGGGGGCGAATTCCGGCACACGATATGGTATGGCCCAGGAATGTCAGCTCGGGCACACCGAGCTGGCATTTTGCAGCATTTTGCTGCACATGGCATTTTGATGCCATGTGCAGAGAGACGTCGAAAAATGGTTCGCAGGTGTTCCTCGTGTTCAGATGGAGTGGCGCAAGCGATAAGCAGATCGTCCAGGTAAACGTGGCAAAAAATATAGACCGCGTAAGACACTGTCCATAAACCGCTGAAATGTCTGTCCAGAGTTGCGAAGTCCGAATGACATTCAAAGAAATTCAAATAGGCCGAAAGGTGTTGCTATCGCGGTCTTGGGATGTCCTCTGGTGCCACTGGTATCTTATGGTATGCCTTCACGAGGTCCAGCTTGGAAAATATTATAGCACCGTGCAAGTTCGTTGTAATATCATGAACGTGTGGCACAGGGTAGCGGTCTGGTACAGTTCCTCGATTGAGTGCCCGGTAATCGCGACATGGTTGCCAGTCAATTGATGCCAATTTTGGTACCTTGTGAAGCGGAGACGCCCAAGGGCTTGATGAGGGCCGAATGATACCAAGCTTGAGCATATGATCGAACGCTTGGCGTGCCAATCGGAGCTTCTCAGGGGACATGCGACACGGTCTGGCATGGACGGGAGGACCAGTCGTAGTTATATGATGGAGCACGTCACGCTGAGCCGCAGTGTCCGCCTTTGCTTGGCGCATAAGTTCGGGAAACTCGTTCAGTATTGCTACAAAGTGAGATGTTCCGGCTGGTCCGACCAAGGTAGGGCTTAACGGAGGGTGTCTTGAGTGCTTGCCTTGCACTGTTGCTTGCAACACAGGATCATATAGGCGTCGGTTGCGCACGTCTACTGAAAGACCAAAGTGACGGAGGAAATCGGCGCCGAAGATTGCAAATTTCACATCAGCAAGTGTAAAAATCGAACGAAATGTTCTTTTTAGGTCTAGGTTGAGAGATAGCGAGTGATGTCCGTAAGTAGCGATCGTTGTGTTGTTTACTGCTTGTAATGGAGACGAGCTCGGGCGCTTATGGTCAGCTGGAGACGCAGGGATAACGCTCACCTCTGCGCCTGTGTCCACAAGGAAACGGACGCCACCACTGCATTCGGTGATGAAGAACACTGAGGGGCGACTTTCCGTCGATATTGCAGCATTGGTCGCCCTCAATGCTGGCCTCTGGTGTTTCCCGGATAGCCACAGTGCACAATACATTTGCGCGCAGCATCGCCATGTTTTCTGTGGTACCAGCACCAGCGGAGTTGTGGCTGCTGTGGTTGTGCACTGCGATGCTCCAAAGGGTGCGAGGTGCGTGCCTGCAAAGCTGCCACTGTTTCGGTGAGGTGCGCGATGTCTTCGCGAAACTCGAGCAATTCGTTGGGAGAGGGGGCAGAAGCACTCTCCACTTGCACGTTAGCGACGGAGGGGTTTGCCGCTGCCATGACGGTGTCAGCGATGGCGGCCATCTTGCCGAGATCCTTTTCAGCCACCGTAGCAAGCACCATGCGCACGTTGCTGAGGAGACGCTGAAGAAATATCTTGCGCAGCAGCGTGCTGTCGAGACCTGTAACACTTCCGACAAGACGCTGCATGTGGCGCAGTAGTTGAGATGGTGTGCGGTCGCCAATGTCCGTGTCGTTCAGGAGCTGCTGTAACCTTTCGGGTTCGGATGGTGTGAGGCGTCGAATGAGTGCCTCCTTCAAAGTTTGGTAGGTGTTTTCCGCAGGTGGGGCGAGAAGCAAATTGTGGACCTCGCTGGCTGTAGCTGGCGGCAAGCTACTCACGATGTGATGGTAGCGTGTGAGGTCGGCTGTGATCCGCCGGGCAGTGAATTGTGCCTCGACTTGAATGAACCCGAGCTCGGGGTCGGCGGGCCAAAAGGGGGGCAGCTTCAATTCGACTGCAGACACGGTAGGCGCGTCGATGTCGCTGTGCGTGTTCATGTTGGGTCACCACTGTTGGTTGCTAGCGCGGGCGAAGAACAATGAGACCGTGAGCGATGAGTTCCAAACAAAGACTGAACTTTTTTTTTTCTCTCACGAGACACGGGGAGGCGCGTGCACCAACAGACTTGCCTTTCAGGTGCTTGACGTGGTGTTCAAGAGTGGCGCTATAAACTAGCCATATAAACGCGGGCCATTTATAGCGGCGCGCGGATGGCGTTCACTACAATGTTAATGGGGTTCTGTGTCTGATGATGTTTGCACATTTGCCCTCAAGAGTTATTGGGCAGTTTAGCATAGCATAAATCACTCTTATTGAGAAATAAAACTGGCAAAAATGTCCGAAGAAGAAACATATCTGCTAAACCCTCTTGATAACTTCACCACAAGGCACCGCTGCCCATGTTGTAAATTAGGGCACCTTGCAGTCATAAACAATGCATGCTGAACTGTTTGCCTTTTGGCATTTTTTTGAAGTGCAGGCAGAAAACAAGTTAACCCACTGTGCTTGTAACATATATTTCAAATCTGAATGTTATGTGTGGAAATTGGGGGGGGGGGGGGGGTGAAGAAATTCAGGATGTTTTGTAAATTTTTGCTTGAGTATTCTAAGGTTAGAAAATTAAGCGGGAACCACATGTACGCGCTGCAGGTCGGTGCCAGCTGGCGTCTGGTTGTGGAAAAGGCGACTACTATTTGTAAGCTGTGTGAAGGAAGAAAAGAAGGGGAGAATTCTGCTTGCTGCATCAGCGACGACTGACGTCTGAACAGCCAGAAGGGTGGCGCAACCAAAAGGGAAAGTAAATTACGGGCAGAAGAAAAGTAAAGAGGGGCTGTTTGGTTAATTTACAGCACTTACAATAGCGACTAATAGGGCAGTTTACTCGGTGCAGGGTGCATCATGAGTGCAAGCCAGCTAGGGTGTATGATAGGCCTTTGTACCATTGTGACCACAAGCCATTGGGGATATACTGAGATTGCAGAAATTTGCAGGCTCCCCACTTTTGTTCACTGGCCAGTGTGCAGAAACTTCTGAAGTGGACACAACTTTCTTTGTCCTCCCCCAATCTCCCAGGCGTGCATGCCGATATCTGGCAGGTACAGATCTGGGTGCCACTGGCACGTCTCCCCTTGCGAGAACTTGTTGGCAGAGAAGAAAGGGAATAACTTTATTGTACACAGTGGCTTGGTTGAAGGCACTTTTTGTGCTGAAATAATAGTTGCTTTTCCACGATCAGATCTTAGCTGACGCCTGCGTATACATGTGGGTTCTGCTTTAGCGTGAATATTATTGTCGGGAGACAGCCTTCAGTGAATGTCAGCTTGTGCTTGTATGAGTTCTTTGGGCCATAGGAATGTGTTCTGTGCATCTAATTCTCTCTTCTGACATAAATGACAATGTGCCGTGCAGTGTCTGTCCACAGTGGCAGCACCAGTGGGGGCGGAAGCGGCAGCAACCTTGGCAACCCATCTCCATCTGGCGAGAACATGGGCAACTCTGCTGGCACTGGTGGAACTAACAGCAACTCTCCTGAGAACTCGGCTGGTGCATCGAAAGACGAAGAAGAGCGCAGTGGGCCTCCGCAGCCTGCAGCTAATAAGACTGGCAAGGAGCTTGTCCTGGCACCTCCTCGGGAAAGCAAACGGCCCAACATGAAAAAGAGGATGGACCTGTCACTGGCAGACAAGGTTAAGATAGTCTACTCTCTCAAGGAGCCTGGAGCAAAGCATGGTGCAGTAGCGAAACTCTACGGCGTTGCACGGTCCACTGTTTGCAAGATAAGCCAGGTATGGCATGCATTTTTGGTGTTCAAATGTTGCTTTATTCTTAGTATGTGTACTTGAGGCATCTTCCAAACTTGCCAGATAGAAACTGTTCATAGTCCAGACATACTTTCCGCTTGTATTTTAATGCGTGTTACAATTTGTGAAAAAGTGGTTTTACCATATTCAGACCTTATTGCTCTCTTAAATAAACCATGCTGCGTGTCTATGTTGCAATCATCACCACACATATTTCTCTAGACTGTGAGGGATACTGGATCAGTTTTATGAGTGCTGGGACATGCCTGTTTCACTTTCCAGAGTCATTTTTGCAGCTTTGGAACTGTACAGTGAAGCAACTCCCATTGAACTGTTTTAATGTAGCTGTGTTTCTATGCTTATTTGAGCATTTCTCCCCCCCTTAAAAAAAAAAAAAGTGCTGTCAAAAGGTGCTTCCACTGGCTTTCTTTTTCTTTGTTTTGGCTACTTCCTGTCATTTCTTTTCCAGTTTATGAGCAGCATAATATGTAAACAAAAGCAGAATGAAGAAAAATTCCTCTGTCTCGCACTAGGAGTAATGACACAGGAAAAGCCCAGGCCCATTTGGACGCCGGTAATTCGGACATGCTTGAATATTTGGACACTGGCCCCATAGACGTCATGCATAAGGACAACCGAAATTTCGGACACCTTTCAGCGTGCAGTGTGATAATTTGGACTCCAACTGCAAGACCGTGTGCTAATTCGGCCACCGAGTCAAGCAGAAATAGTGATATTTTCACTATATGTCACTGGCGCCTCCTCGAAATTGAAACTGGCAAAGCGTAGTCGATATAGTAGTTGCCGATTAAGATTTGGTGCATGCATTGACTGTAATTTTGTCTATCTGTAGCAACAGCATAACAATGGGCCCCGATTTTGTAGCGATGCTTTCTGTTTGATTCTATGCCACTCTTACCATCCACCATTCATGGCCAGCTGATCCCGTTGATAACCTGTTTGGAACATCGCTCTGACCACTGATGAAGTGTGAAAAGTGGGAAGAATAGCATAAAAGGCATTGATAGAAAATCACAGGCATGGACTGTCAATGCATTGGCAAACTTGGGTCGTATTTTTGGACGATCACTTTCAAAAATGCTTTCATTTTCGTTATATTTCACGTCAATAGCACTGGACGTTTTGATGGGCAGCAGCGTTTCCACACTGTGATAAGATAGCGTGCTTTGGGATTGGGCCAAGAATGGCATTACTTGTAGACACCAATGCATCTTGTGCTAGTCACGTGAAAAATGAAGTGCTTGGCACTGTGCCAAGGCTGACGTGGCTTGTAGATGCTGAGGTGTCTTGGCGCTAGTCACACAAAATTGAAAGCATCTTCCAAAGTGACAGTCTGAAAATATGGCACACCTTTTTTGACTACTTGTGCTTTAAAGCCCCTTTTTTCCGGCAAATCCGGCATTTCGGACTGCTGATTAATATCGGTCTTGTCTGTCCCTGTCAAGTTTAAATTATCGGTTGGTGACTGTATATGCTCATTGAAAATACTGCAGGATATGTTATCACACTAGCCCTGTGTTTTGCTGGATTTGGCGTCATTGGGCAACGCCATTTACCATGTTTACTTTAATAGATTATCTACTTATTGTCCTCACCATACATCCCGCAGCTCATGCAGAAATGCAAGACCTTTGATGTGATACAGTAGAAACCTCGTTAATTCGATAATTAGGAAAATCAGATAATTTGGACTCGTCCTCTGGTCCCAGCAGGTGTATGCATTATTCAGTGCAATGAAACATGGTAATTCAGACGTACTTGGCGCTGCACATCAGTAATTTCAGACAACTTTCGGAGCTTGGCGAGCGAGGAGGGCCGCAAATGTGCGACGTAAAAGAGCAAGAACAGCGCTAGCGTCCAACCGAAACGAAGCAGTGGAGTCCGCATTGGTGTAGTCATCAGCAGAAATCGTACGTGAATGACACCAACGCCGGTACACTTCGTGCCTATTTGTGCCTTTAAAGCCTTTATTGTTGCATTTACCACCGCGCATAACACCGCGTTGACCACATAATTTCATAATTGTGTAGTAGCCATCCATGATCGCGTCGATAGCAGCCACGTTTTCTTCCGCAGCGGTTGCGGCAGTAGTTTTGCTTCGACTCGGTACATGCGTCGGCCGTGTGCCTAAAAAAAACTGCATAGTCGCCATCCATGATCGCATCAATAGCAACCGCGGTTTCGTCCGCACTTGTTGCTGTGAACGGTAGTTTCGTTCCGACTCCGTGCGTGCGTTGGCTGCGTGCCTTCAGCACCGCACTGTCACCGTTCATAATCGCGTCGATACCGGCTGCGGTTTCCTATGCAGCAGTTATGGCAAACAGTTTCGTTCTGACTCTGTGCAAAGCTGTCGAGGATGAAGAGCACTGGCTACATCATGATGGACGGCCACGGCCGCTTGATGAAACGCACGAGGTGTGGCCTACCACGTCACCCGAAACCGATGTGAGGCGCCTAGTTCTCCGCGCCACCGCAGTGACGCCACTGCTCCGATACAGGCGTGCGGGTGGGAGCGTTTCTTAGGTGCCGTCCACATGCTTCGCGCAGCGGCTGCGCTTCGCGTTTACATTTTATTGACGCGAGAGTTGTGCTTTTTGTTTCCAAAATATAAAATAAAATATCAATGCTCCCTGCAAGGAAATCAATATACACAGGAGTCGTATTGGGCCGCTAATAGGCTCACATAGGCCAGGACGGCACACTTCTGCCGCTGGTTTTGAGCCTTATGACCATCGTTCGGGAGAACTGGCGAGTTCTTTATCGAGAGGCAGTACTGCTGATACGGTGGGCTCTTTTGTTGAGTGTGCTTATTTACTTGCCTCGCTTGATGTGCTTGTTTGCTGGCAAAAAAAAAAAAAAAAAAAAAAAACGTTATATGAAATTTTTTACAAATGCGTGCATAATGACATAAGTTTGTATAACTATTTTCTGCTAGATTTCTTTAGTTTCACCTTTCTAGAATAATGGCGTAGGTAACAGTTTACAACAGATCGTACATTCAGCCACATTGCCGGCGTGTGGCATATTTATGTAAAGAGAGCTAGAGAATAAATTTTCATCAAAAGAGCACGCGAGCGTAGGTAGCTCCTCCGCTCTGCAGTGGGTGGTTCCCTCAGTCCAGGAGTCCAGCAGCCTTAGCTGCCTTTCTCGCTCGGTTGACCAGGTTGAGCTGGTCTGTCGAGTCGGAGCTGGACAGTGCTGCCTCCCAATGCCGTGTGGTGGGTTGTGTTATGGGTGTGAGCTGTGGTGTGTTTGCGCAAGCCCATACCATGTGGTAAAGCGTTGCACATTGATGGTAGTGTGGACATTTATAGGTATACAGCGCAGGGTGTATGGCTTGGTAAAGACTCAAATGTGGATGTGTGTTTGTTTTGACTTTTCGCCATGTTACGGCTTCCTCTCGCGTCAGAGCATTGTGCGGGGGGGGGTAGTGTTCTTTGTGAAAGGCGTTAGTGTTGTAGGATGTGCGGGTAGGTTAATGGTATGGGCTCTGGTTGGAACTGCTCGGCGCGGTCATCTCGCGGCTCCCGGTGTGCGTGCGCTCAGGCGTAGGCGTGTGCCTGCTGATTGTCGCGTAAGGAATCATGCCCCGGAGTCCACACGATTTGTATGTATGGTGGCAGCTGGTGCGCTCCATTCAGAATGCGATGTGCGGCCCTGGAAATTTTGGCCCTGGAATAATTTCTGCATGCTGTCTGAGAGTTCGTCAGAACTATGACGCAATCCCAGTGCGGTCTCGTCGTGATGGCTAACGCTATCACTAGTTCCTCTGCCTCCACAGCGCTCACTCTAGAAAGCGACGACGCATTTATTTCAGTCCCGTGATTGTCGACCACGCTGGTGACGAATACGGTGCTTCTTGCGGTGCTGGCCACGCCTATGTACAAGACATTGGGGTGGTTTCCATACTTTCTCGCGAGCGCCTGCGCTCGGGCTTGTCTCCGTCCGATGTGGAAGTTTGGGTGCATGTTGAGCACCGAAACCCTCCGTCCGATGTGGAAGTTTGGGTGCAATTCGTTGAGCATGTCACGCTGGCAAGATATTTATCTAAAGACGATGCAGGGAAAAAAAGTTGTTCAGCGTGAATAGAGCACTTGCAATGGTAAGAAAAAAGAACCCTGTAATATGAAACTTCTTAAAAATGCATGCGTAATGACATAGGTTTGTATAACTATTTTCTGCTAGATTTCATTAGTTTCACCTTTCTAGAAAAATGGGGGTAGACAGTTTACAACGGATCGTACATTAAGCCACATTGCCGATATGTAGCATATTTATGTAAAGACGATGCCGTGAAAAAAAGTTGTTCAGTGTGAATAGAGCAATTCTAATGGTGAAAAGAAAAAAAAATCGAGGGAGGCTGTATTTTCTTTATTCACACGATGTCAAGCCATGGAAAAGCGCCTCGTTCAACAGCTTTAAAATCGTACTACCTTCCGGGACGGAAGCTTGTAGGCGAGTTTTAACCGCTCCACAGTTGCATTCAGGTTCGTGGTTCAGTTCGCCAGTAGCGGCTGTAACAATTTGCTTAGAAACACCTTACACAGTTCCTCGGTGTGGCCGTCGGTGAAGTGAAGCGAATTAAAAACGTGTCCCTCAGCTCCCAAATGCTTCCTTTGCAACTTGTCCTTGTTGCAATGTTTTTTCAGCCATGCTTTTTGGTGTTCTACGTCGCTCGGAAACTCAGGGTACCGGAATAATGGTTCTTTTCTTGCGTTAGTAACACACAGCGGCATGCAACAGTTGCGCGGGATAGTGCCACATGCAACACGACAAGGACCTCGACACATTTATACTACCACGTGTGCGGACAAAAGGTGTGCAAGCAAGACGCGAAATCTCTCCCGCGGCGCCTTCCCGGAGGGAGAGCAGTCCCGCAGCAGTAGCGCCACCCCTAACAAAGCGGCGGCAAATGTCAACTTTCGCTTCACAGCTTCGGCCATACTTCGCCACGTGATGTGGCAGGCCGCTTCATCGAGCGGCCGTGGATGGATGATCTGTTGGCGATCAGCTCATTGGCGAAAAAATAATCTGGATGTGCACGCGGTAGTCCAAAGCGTGTCTCAAATTAAGGCGCGGCCGTGCTGCTAGAGCCAATGAGTCACGAGTTGACGAGAATTGCAGCTTCCGCACTGCTTTTGGGTGAAATAGCAACATGATTTGTTCATTCATTCCCTAAAGAAAAGAGTGTTGACATAGTAAGCATTTGCTTATTGTTTTCTGGATACCTTCGATAATTCGACGTTCGGTTAATTCGGGCATTTCTTTCAGCCCCGTGAAATCCGAATTAACCAGGTTTTACTGTACTAGACAGCCCTGAAAGACGGCACTGGTAGCAGAAGTGCTCGGGACAAACAAAACTGACGCACGAAAAATTGGCATGTAAGGTTTGCCTAGTGCATCAGTGCACTTTGCCGCTTCTGGCCATTTTACAGGCTGCCATGAGGAAGTGTAAATGGGTAGTCAGGAATCTTATGGCCCACTAGGTTTAAATATGCGCATGCATATAACCCGAGAAGGTGGATCATCATCACCATTTATCATTTATTTGCTCTTAAGGGGGGGGTTACATTACATAAGGGGGCGGGGGGTTACAGAAGGTAATAATAAGAACAAAGATATGGTTTTAGAACAGAACTAAAACAAATGATGGGACAATGGAGCCACAATGGAGGACAAAAAGAAAAGGATGGAGGGACAACCGTAACTGTACAGTCAGTGCTTTTTATTATGAAGTTGCATCATACACGAAAATACCTTTGTTATATCTGATATTCATTATAACCATACACGCAGATATAAAAAAAAATTGTGATCAGGTCTATGCAAAAGAAATGCAAGGGGTGGGGGGCTGCCTCGAACGGGCTAGAAAGGTTTTCATGACCCGTCGACATGTTGCCGTGCTGATATGAGGCACGGGAACAACAATAAATTGCATACATGCACTCTGCATTGCCACGAATGCACAACTGTATGACTGGTGTCATCGCACGTGTTGGGCACATTGTCTTGCTGATTGCTGTGCAACCAAGTCAAGCCACGGGCCAAAACGCGCATGCCACTGACAGATTTTTCTGACACGGAAGGGACCACATGTTAATCCGTACTCTGCTACTACGGCTGTCAGCCTAGCTCGTGCATCTCATCTCGCACTCAATCGCCAATAAGCTCTACGAGTGCAAACATTAATACAAGCACGCTCCTGACAGACCTTTTCGCACACGGAGGGGACCGCACGTGGATCCTTGCTCTGCTACTACGGCTGTCAGTCTAACCCTTGCATCTGATCTCACACTAGATCGCTGGTAAGGCCTACAAGTGAGAACGTATCGATGGCGAGCTTCCCACAACGGCTTGTCAACAGTCACTCTGCCGGCCATACTGCTTAGGTCGCCTAACTAGCACCGCTTCGTCCAGGGTCAGCTACAAAAGTTGCGATTTCGTGCCAGTCGACACAGCCGCAACTTTGTTCATGGCTGCCATGTTTGCGGCATCGCACACGCAGTTCATGCCCGAAACACTGTGCGGTGTCCGAAATTTCGGTTATTACCGTTGTACGTTGGTGCTAGTTGTAGGTGGCGGTACCATAGGAATTGTGCAGGTCCGAAAAAATCTGGCATCTGAATAATTGGTCGGCGATTGTATTGGACATTTTTACTACCAGAATATGTATACAGGGTGTCCCAAATATCATGGACCAACATTTAAAAAAAGAGAAATTGCGTTACTCCAAGAAAACCTAGTGCATATTGTTTCCAGTGCAGTGGAGTACCTGCCAGTAATTTTTTGTTACTGAGATTTAATTGAGTAATTGTAATTATCTAACTCGAGAGGTACTGCCCTAATTATCAAAGTGTCAATGAGAAAATTGTAGTGCAACATGAAAAACTCCCAATACAGCTTTCTGTTGCTCAATACGTGCTACATAAAAGTGTTTTTTGGAGCGTGAAAGAAGCCTGCGAATGCACGCAAATTGCCTCGAGCAGCGAGTCTCGCAGAAATTTTGCGTGTATTTGCGGGCTTCTTTCACGCTCTGAAAGAAACTTTTATGTAGCACGTATTGAGCAACAGAAAGCTGTATCGGGAGTTTTTCATGGTGCTCTAGAATTTTCTCATTGACACTTTGATAATTAGGGCAGTACTTCTCGAGTTCGATAATTACAATTACTCAATTAAATCTCAGTAACAAAAAATTACTGGCAGGTACTCCACTGCACTGGAAACAATATGCACTAGGTTTTCTTGGAGTAACGCAATTTCTCTTTTTTTAAATGTTGGTCCATGATATTTGGGACACCCTGTATATTTTTAGGCACGTGCAAAAAAAAAAAGAAAGATTTGCTTTGCTTTAACAGATACCATGTTGGATCCCGCATTTTAGATTGCATTATAACAGGAGAATACGACATTGCAATAAAGCATTATCAATAAATTTTATCTTTACTTGGTTATACAGTTAAACCTGCTTATAACGAATTCCTGGATATAACGAAGTTTTTTTATTCCCCGCCGTTACTCCATAGAAGCACATGTATTTAAGACCTCTACGTAACGAAGTGGCAGCGGGAGACCCCCTCGAAATAACGAATTTTCCCCGCCGACAACCTAAAGATCTCGCCCCAAATTTTGTCATTCTTGCGCGAGCAGCAACCGGAAGCCCCTTCTCTGTCGCGACGGAATGCGAAGCGGCAGCGTCGTGCTTGGCGCGCTCGAATTCACGGCGACTGCGGGGCGAGAGCAAGCGCACGTGTGCGTGCGTGCGAGCGTGCGCGAGGCGGGACTGCATCCCTCGACCCGGCTCTCTTGCCGCCGCGGGCGTGACCTTTCCCCCTCCCTTCATTCAAACCTAATCCCGCCGCTTGCTGCAGCTGGCCAGATCGCCATCGGCATTTCAGTATGGCCGCCTTCTACGCACTTCGAGCCTAGTTCTTGTAGCTTCGGCCATGTGCTGTAGTACGTGTGCTTAGGCAGTAGTCTACCAATTTAGTTAAACAGCGAATGTTTACAAGTTTATATGGCCGATAAAACTACTATTCTTGCTCATTTGCTGTTGCAATCGATGCTTCGCCTTTCGGGCGAAACTGGGACTTTTTTGTTCATCGCAACTTTAGTGTATTAAATATTGAGTGATAGTTGTATTTCTGTATGAAAGCATGAGATGCGCGGTACTGTAAAGGATTTTTTTTTCCTCTCTTTTGGTCACGGAAAACGGGTGCGCGTTACAATCGAGGGCGCGTTAAAATTGAGTAAATACAGTAAGCGTTTCTTTTTCAAATTTTCGTTCCGAACCTGCATATAACAAAATCCTCTTTATAACGAAGTTTTTCAGGAATTTGTCAATTTCGTTATATCCAGGTTTAACTGTATATCCTATAAGTTTGTTATATTGAGGTTCGACTGTAGCTCAAATGTTAGAACATTGCACACATCATGTGGAAAGGGGGGGGGGGTTTGGTTTCCACGAGCACCAAATTGTCTTTCTCCCGCTTTCATTTTCCTTTTTCTTTAATAGTTAATAAGTTTATTACAAGTTTAACCTTCGTCCATAGTTCTACGGTTCGATATGAAAGGTTATTTCCCCTATGCTTTTCTTGTCTTTGTTGTCTGTTGGCTTCACATAGTTGTTGCTAGAGATCAAGATCCTTGGTTGCCCTGATTTACCTCACTCATTTTGCAAGGTTGCATTCTACATTGATTAGGAGTGATTTTATTTTTTGGCCATACTTTGATGAATTCAGAACTTTTCAGTTTGAAATATGAGAGCAGTCTCTCTCTCTCTCGCTCTCTCAACATTGCCTTTCCTTATTGGCCGTTTCCCAAAACTCTTGTGAATAGCTCTGGCAAGCAAGGTTTGGCTGCAATACCATATTAGACCTGGAACTACCAAAATGGCATGCCATAGCTATTTCTGAAAAACGCATTGATAAGGATAAAGCCATAGCTTCGACTTTCCTTACAAGGAAGTGTTCCAGATTTTTCCGAAAATGTGTAGTAGTAGCAAGTTGACAAGTTGAATAACCGTGTTG
Source organism: Dermacentor silvarum (assembly GCF_013339745.2). Classification (NCBI taxonomy): domain Eukaryota; kingdom Metazoa; phylum Arthropoda; class Arachnida; order Ixodida; family Ixodidae; genus Dermacentor; species Dermacentor silvarum. The sequence continues at coordinate 134,993,663 of NC_051154.1, forward strand.
AATGGCTGGTGCAAGCTGCAACCACAAACTGGCGCATGAAACGAGTCTGAGTGCCTTAATTTTTTCTCACCCAGTCCGAGTGTATACCTCTGGACGCACCCACTCTTTCTTAGCAGTAATCATGTGATTCAAGTGCTGCTGTTTTGGAAGAAATAAATGTAATTAACAATTGGTTAGGCAGTATGTATGAATTTCATCTTGCTGTTCAACCCTGACACACACTGCTGGTTTGGATGCAGTACGTTTTGAGGACTATAAAAAGATATTAGAGTTCTATTTAATTGTAATTTAAGCTAAGGAATCTATGGCAAACTTTTATTTATGTAATTCAAGCTCTCTGTGCACTTCGTACCTTTATGGGAAACCTTATATGCAATCTCTGCTTTTCTTTCTTTTTGTTTCACTCTCTGACAATGGCTGAGACAGAAATCTGAAGAAATCCTGCTTCAGTTTGAAACGGACAGCAACCATGACCGCAAACGGCGACGTGAAGGCAAGGAACGCCAGGTAGGAGAAGAACTGTATACGTGGTTCCAGAACCAGGTTGCACAAGGGTCTCGCCTGTCGGGCAATGATATAAAGGAAAAAGCACGCCTACTGGCTGCCCAAAAAGGCCATCATTTTGAACCTTCTGATGGCTGGCTCAGCCGCTGGAAACAGCGGCATGGACTGTCAACACCCCGAAAGGAATCCTCCGCCTCCCAGCACCACTCATCCCAGTTGAGCGGAGTAAGTGCTTCCACCCCACCTCATTGGGTTTCCAGTGCAGAACTTGTGGCGCTTCTAAAGCAGTACTCAGCCGACAATGTTTTTGCGGCTGCTGAAGCGGCACTCTATTACTCGGCCTATCCAGCTGATCGCTGCCAGCAGGAGTTGGTTAAAGACAAGAAGGCAACTGAGCGCATCACACTTCTCATTTGTGCTAATTTGACTGGTACAGAGAAGAGGCCATTGCTGCTTGTTGGGGACAGTGGAGCATCTCGGTCCTTTCCAGACGACCCTTCACGGCTGCCACTCATTTGCAAGTTTGCACAAAAGGCACGGATGAATGCTGCCATTTTCACGGAGTGGCTTTCATTCTGGGACTGGCAGTTAGGTCTCCACCAGCGCAGTGTGCTCCTGCTTGTTGAAAACACCCCAGCTCACACATCAAGTGCCCACCTGGAGAATGTGCGACTTTATTTTCATCCACAGCCAATACTCAAGGGGGTTGCACGCAATCTTAAAGCCCACTACCGTTCACGGTTGTATGGGCGGGTCTCAGCATCTCTGAGTGTTCAGCGAAACACCCGGGCTGCCGACTTGATTCGAAAGACAACAGTACTTGATGCACTGTACTTAGTGCGAGAGTCGTGGGATTCTGTCAAGGGAGACACTGTCTCTGGAGTGTTTGCTCAGGTGGGGCTTCCGTTGTGTGGAACACCGCTGCCACGAGGCGGAGCTGGTGTAACAGGCATGCAGGATGTCTCAGTGCCACCAGGGCTGACCTATGACGAGTTTTGCCGTTTTGTCAACCTGGATGACTTTTTAGAAGGTGTAGTTGATCGAGTAACAGAGACCCAAGAGGATGAGTACGAGGTAACGGATGAGGAAGCACTGAAGGCGATCGATTTCCTGCGTACAATGGCTATGCGGGAAGGGCGGGATGAGTGGTACCGATCGAGCCGGGAGATGGAGGACTTCTGGTTGCAAAGGATGGCCAACAAAAAAAAGCAGCAGCCTCAGCAGCAGCAGCCACAGCAGCAGCAGCAGCAGCAACAACAACATTGAGTTTTGTATTATATGAGCCACTTAAAACCGGTGTGATTAAATCATCTTTCATGCAGTTGTAGAATAAGGGCCTCAAAGATATTGCATCAGATCCATTGTGCATGTGCGACATGCAAACAACATTTGGGTGGTGGTTTGGGCGAGTTTGTATTCCATGGCGTTTTCTTGCATTAGCGCAACTCGGAATGAGTGAAGGAAACAAGATGAAGAAACAGGAAACAGGAGGCATCCTCCTGTCTCCTGTTTCTTCTTGTTTGTCTTGTATCCTTCACTTATTCTGAGTTGCATTAATTCAAGAAAACCACATTTGGGGCTCGTGTAGGACATGCTATTTTTCAGGTATAATTGGCCACCCTAAACTTGCTCCACAAGTTCTGTGCCTACAAACATGGTGGCACCCATCTAAGCAACAGCTCTCACCTCACACTAAATTGGACTAGCTTTCTGAGCAACCTATAGTGTTCATATGCCTATCACCTTCATTTCATGTAAATTGCAAAGGTTGAGCAACCAATTACTGCTATTTTTTACATCACTTGTCAATTTTGGAAGCTCGTAGACCCAAAACGGGAAGGCATTTCCATTGCTAGTCGAGCGGATGGAAATGACTGAGCATCAGGAGCCAATCATTGCAAAGCGGCTGATATTCTCATTTATTTGTATTAGTACTTAGAATTGATATGAACACTGAAATGCATGTATGCACATCATTTAGTTTGTTTTTATTTTTTGTTTTGCCGTAGATTGGCTTTTTAGCTGTGGTGGCACCACAAGAGCAAGATGCAAAGCTTGACCACAAAACTTGCCACTTTTGCATATCCTAATTCTGCCATGAACAAAGCTTATTTGGGCCCTAAACTTTTGTATGTCTATTCTAAAATTCTTATTTGTAGCACTGCAGTTATGTGCCATGGGAACAATTCTTGAGCATGCTGTGTTTGAGAAGTGTCAATTAAGTGTGGTCATGAATGGCTGCTTTTACTTTTCTTGTTGCACCTGAGAGCAGAAGTAAGCACTGCAGGTGTTGTAATGCTGACTTAAGCCCAATGCCCTGATAAGGCTCAAAAGTACATTTCCAAAGGTGTCTGTGTGTTTGTTAATGTTGTTCCACTGTGTATAGCACTTATAATGATATTTACAAAACTGTAAAATACCATCATTAAAACTGATTGTGTTAATATCTGGAATGGCCTTTGAAATGCCTCTAATTTTACTGTTATGTAAGGGTGCCACTTTATGATTTTGGGAGAGTCCAATGTCAAAAAGATTGCCTTTAAGACGACTCAGCACTACGGCTAAGCTCTAGGGATCATATGTTCCGGTTATGTATGAGCAATTTAACCTGTGAAAAATGACTTTATATAAACATGTAAACAAGTTTGTAAGAAACCGGTGTTTTAGCAACTTAAATATGTTTGAAATGTATACTTATTTCTATGGATGCTTGCATCTAATGATCACATTCCGCGTAGCAGTCACTGCATGTAGGCTGAAGGCAGTTCTTGAAGTGCACGAAAGTGCAACAAAATTTTGAAGCACACAGAGCAGTGTGTCTGCAATGCATCCAGCCTATATTGGCATTGTTTTGTTAGCAGAATTTCATGGTTTAACGTCATTTGATGCATTGTTTTCCTGGAAAGCAGCATTTCCAAAGTAAGGATTTCATTATATCTGATTAGCATCTGATATAATAATTAAATGCGGATTATTACAGCAGTTGCTGAATCATGTCAGCAGTTCCCAGATCATGTCAAACAGGCGGTCTAGGTCACCGTAAGACGATGTGACAGCAGCCAACTAGGTGCAACGTCATCCCTACATTTACTCGAAAAGGTGAAGGCAAAGTGATAAGCAAAGCGGCCGCAGTGTCCAGCCCGGCTGAGAACGAGGGTGCATTCTGTTTGCTCATGGCTTGAGCTGCTTGCGCATGCATAGTTCTGATAATTTTGTCGGATGAGGACTTGCGGTGATAAAAATGAAGCTACATTCACCATCTTCAGTTTTGGCAAAATTTACATATGTTGCATATTTACCAGGAAGCACCATTTCAAACTTATTCAGTTAACTGTCTCTCGAAAAATGAGAGCATTCGAGGTTTGCTAATTTCTGTTTTGAATTGTTGCTTCTAATGTGGGAAATTTGAACATGGTCACTTTTTGTTTCACACGCTCTTATCGTGAGCGGTTTCAGTTGTATTTATTCCACAAAAGGGGTAGAAAAGTTTTTCAAAGGCTAATAAGAATTCACTTGCTTGCTCCCGGATCTACGAAGTTCTCAGCATTCTTTCTCTGCTCCAATTCTTAGTTCTTTAGGCTGTATGTTACTGCTGCACCGTTGATGATTTTGGGTCACACAGGGTGTTTAATGCCATGGCTGATGGCTGGGATAAAATAAACGTTTCATGTCTTAAGTGTCCGAGTTCTTTTGTATACATGCGGTGTAAAGACACGTTTGCAATATTTATAGCAGGAGAGTTGCACTGACTGTGCCAAGTTACCGCACTCACCAGGGTAACTTAGTGGCTGTGGTGTTGCGCTGCTGAGCTCAAGGTCGCGGGTTTGATCTCTGTTGTGGCGGCTGCATTTTGATGGGGGTGAAATGCAAGAACGCTTGTGTACTTTGATTTAAGGGAACATTAAAGAATCCCGTTTGGTCAAAATAATTGAGGAGTCCCCCACTGTGACGTGCCTCATAATCATATCGTGGTTTTGGCATGCAAAAATTCAGGATTAATTTTTTTTTTCCTGCTGAGTACAGCACTTTCAGTGATTCACTTGTACAGGTGCTGGTCTACCCCATGGCGCATGATGAAGGTACCTAATACCATATGTGGGATCAGTGTAAATTAAATTGTTGGTGCATTCCTGTTAACATTTCCCTAAGCATCTGATGGACATATTTGTTCTGGGGTCATTTTTACCTTATTTGCAGCATAAAATCCTTGCAGCGGCCAATAAGCTGAATTGGCCACATTTGTCACTTTATAACCTGTTGGGTAACTACTGATTGATGGAGCATATCTTCAGCTTTCATTTGTGCATTGTAGGAAAAAATTTTAAGTGGCCTTCTTGAGAAAGTGATGTTTCAAAATTTTACATTTTCACTAAACCACTTCATTTGAGTGAAATTTTAAAATAGAAAGTCGTTTGCCGGAGCCACAAAATTTGGCCTGGAAATAACATAGATGTATAATATGGACAAGTTTTGTGCTCTTCCTTTAAAACCTTTCCACTAATAAATTCCTAAATAATGTGATGCGCCATGTGGTGTCATTGCAATTTCTCTTCTTCAAAAATGACACCCACAAACTGGTGTAATAAAATTTGTTGCAGGTTCCACTTCTTTTCAAGTCAGAAAAAGCATTGCACTCGGGGAATATGTTGCGTTCTTACAATATATGCCTGTAGTGGAGAAATTATTGACTTTCCTGAAAAAAGGGCTCTTGATGTTATCAGGCACAGTGTTTTTTGTAAACGAGAAAACATTTTTTACCTTCAAATCAAGTTCCAAATTGTATTGTTTAGGTGAGAAATATGCAGCATATGTAAATTTCTTCAAATTTGAAGATGGTTACCTGGGTCACCTGTTCCATCTTATCTGGAAACATCCAGCTGTTGTAGTCCCATAGCAGCTGCATTGGCAGTGTTGTATGTTGATGCCATAGACTGTTGTCTGGGTTGTTCCCCAGTAATGATCATCATCACATGGTTGTTCCAACACAAAAATAAAATGCTTAAAGAATAGCAGACACCTGTGATTATTGAAATGGTGATCTTTCATTTAGAAAAGTGATGTTTCAAACAAGTGTGCATTGGGATGCTGACAAAGTGCATTTGCTAATAGGAGCAGGAACTCGTGAGCTGGCTTGTGCAGAACAGATTACAGTGCATGATTCTGTCTGGATCAAGTGTTTAGATGAAATAAGTTAAGCAAAGTAGGCTGACCATAGGCTTCCTGCTATGAAGTCTGGCTTCAAACAAATTGTGTAGTGCAAATTGTTTGCAGTGCTTTGTGTGTTTACTGCAGCTGATACTATGTGGAACACTGCGAGCCTTACTGCACATTATAGTGTGCTTGCTCTTGCTATCAATGCATTGTATTTTCGGCAAAGCTGCATTTTTGTTTTTACATAGCTGATGTAAATTTTCTTAATCTTAAAAAGTGGCTCATGATTACAAACAACATAAAAGTTGTATGTGGTATCATTATAAGTGCGGTGCACTGTAGTACTTTTTTGTCATTGAAATGCCTCACACATTTTCCAATCCTGCTGCTGTGGTATTTTTGTTGTCAGGAACTTTGCGAGAGAGCTGTGTTATAATGAAATTGGTAGTTAAATAGCAATAACTTTACTCACAGCTTTGTTACGACAGCTGCTGTGCCTTGTGGCAGCTTTGGGAAGTAAAGGTGTTTGTACTAACTGCTGCATTTCAAGTGGCTGATATTTCAGAATTCTAGCAATGGCCATGTTTCGTGATGTGCTGTTGATTCTAAAGCTTGGGCCACATGCCACATGGCAAAAATCCGAAAGAATGAATTGAGTTGAATGGAATAGCCTTTAATGAAGAAATAATGGAGGCTTGCACAAATGAAATTGTGGCTTGAAGATTTTTTTGTTTTGTTTTCAGTATGTTTGACTCTGGGAAAGTACTATAACTTTATTAGCTGTGTGAATTAAGACACTTATCAAATATTCACGCACTGGTGAATTTGGAACTTGTTGAAATGGCATGACACAATGTATATATGTAAGTGACCAGGCATCTCAATTTAGGCCCTACTTTTGCAAACATGGTCCCGCTGTCTCAGTGGTGCTGTGTTTTGTCCCGACACTCTGCAAGGAAGTTTACAGCTACAAAATTCTCCAAAATGTAGGCAGTGCCACCAGATCTGCACTGGAATAGTTATTTTGCTTAACCGCAGCAGGTGTGTGCGAGAAATTCTGTGGTCAGATTGTCGGAATGACAAAAAAAGTCCCATGCAAATGCCCAGTTTCAATGTTACTCACATGCGACAGCAGTACAGTACATGACTCTTGGCAGGCCCATTACAGTGGAATTTCGTTGATACGATTCTGCATAATACGTTTTTAGGGATAAGTTTTTTTCTTATATACCGTTTATTTTTTTTATATACGATTATGTTCAGATAATACGATTTTCGGATGATACGTTTTATTTTCTGGTTCCTGTGAAGGTTGTATCAAGGGGATTTCACTGTACTAATATCTGCCCTCTGTTTTAATACAATTGCTTATAACATGTGCCGCTCATACACACCCTATGCTATCAAAGCTGTGGGTGGAGCAAGTTACTGACATTGTGGATGTTGGGCAAAGATGCTGGCAGCATCGTGGCCGTGTCTCCATTGTCATTGTAGGCAAGCCACCTGTAGTAACTACCTCATTGTGGGGATATCACGAGGGCATGTAGGAATGCTTGGAACTGCACGTTATATTTAGGTTTGGTGACAAGATTTTTTTCTTTTTCTTTCGTTTTCTTTAGCACTTCAAACTGCAGTGAGCTAAACCACTAGGCACCACCATGATTGCTACCACGTATAGAGCTCGCTGCGCGCCCGCGCTCCTCCATTTATTCAACCTTCTCTCCGTCGATCCCCTCGTGTGCACTGAGCCTGGCTGTGCTTGCTGTGCTCTCCATGCTTGCTTCCACTTCGCCTCATTTTAACATGAATAGTTCTCTTTCTTTAGCTCTATTGCCCATTTTAGGGATCAGTGATTAGTGGTCGGACTTTCACTGCAGATACAAAGGCACTGATACAAAGAGCACATGCTCTCATGCAACCAAGTTGCAGGGCCCATTTTGCCTAACACGAGCAGCAAATGTAGCAGATTAAAAACACCTTTGATGTGAACGTAGTTCTCGCATACTTATGAGTTTAGCTATGCCATTTAAAACACTAAAATAAATATTTCATCAAATTTCATTGAACATCCAAGGCTCTTATGGAGGTTGTGAACATAAACAATGAATGATGATGTGAGTACAGCTTTGTTGTAGACATGCCCCACTACATATGTACTGGTTAACAGCTCTGTTCTCTATGGAATTGCCCAAAGAAGCAACAAATGCTGTCTAAATGTCCTCATTGCAACAAATATACGCCTTCAAGCGCATCATTCCTTTAATAAAGTGAATAGCTTTCTAGTAGTATTTGGCTTTTCGATTACATTGACAGTCACCGTCAATGATTGCTGCGAAATCTTTTTCCCCTTTTTGCAGTGGAGTGATAGTTGTTTGGCGGCCCAGTGTATAATCATTCCGCGAAGAAAGCAGACAACGGAAAGAAAGCACAGGGGTATGTGCATTGCTGAAATGGCAGTACCCTCTCCCCTTTTTTCTCGAAGGCTTTGCACATGAGCGCCTTCAGCTCACACTGAATGCAATATTACATCCACTAGCACATCGTTTGAGGTACTTTAAGGAGGATGTTACTACTTTATTGTTTTTTTTCTTCCTTTTTTTTGTATTGCTAAATTTTATTGTATCTAAAGTTGGTCAGTTCAAGCATTATGGAACAAGCTAACCTCCTGAAGATTAGGCCACACTTTCTGCTGCATTGATATGTGTGCAAATGAAGCAGTGGCAAAGTTTCAGTGGCAGTAGAACCCATTTTTAATCAATAACGACATTATTGAGAAAATTTTAAGTCGGGCTAGATAGATTGATCACTTTTGGGAGACAACTGAGCCTTTTTTTCAAGGTCAGAGACAAAATAAGGAAGGAAAAAGTCCCCAAGTTTAAGATGCATGGCAATGTCATTGACCCTTGCTTCAGCAACTAAGTACAATGAATGCTTGTATGCCAAGAGTCGGACATTGGGAGGCATTCAGTGGTCCTCGTAATTTTTTTTGTCTCTGTTTCTAATATTAAGGATTGTGGAGCAACTACTGATGTGCCAAAGAGCTGCATGAAGTAGGATATTGCAACACCAATGTCATTGTTGTTTGTGCATATTAAGCATTGGGAAAGAATGCTTACCATTAATTTGTAATGTTACATGCTATTGGTCTTATTTTCCATTGGCGCTAATGCCAAGACAGTTCCTGGACAGTGATCTGCCAGTCTAGTCTGTGTGAGGGGAACATTCACCTTCAGTGACTCTTTAATACACCTTTTTTTTGCTTGCGCTATTAGCATAGTTCTGCGTAATACGCTAGGCCCAAGTTATAGCAGAATGTGCTAGAATTTCAGTGTTGTCTCATTTCCTGAAGATCTTTTTCATCTTCCACTATTGTGAAAAAGCATGTACATTTGCAGCAAAAGTAAATAATTATGACTGGTGCTCTAACTGAGTTGATCGCTGAGTATGAAGCTGCAAATTTGATACCTCATTGCAGTGGCCACATTTAAATGGTAGCAGAATTCAATGACATTCATGTATTGAGATTTCAGAGCACATTAAAAAAGGTGGTCGAAAGTTGGAGACTTCCCATTGCCTTCATAGCCATTCGTAACCCAGGTGTAGCCTTGGGTATGTTAAAACCAAGCAGTTATCAGACATTTATTTCATGCGTTCAGGTGACTTCAGCGGACATTTTTTAACAAGCGTGTCTCCCACAGATGCCAGCAACACATGGTTAGCTTGTCTGTAAAACGACAAAGAAACTTAAGTAGATGCACCCTCACGCTCCACTTAATAGACAGTAGTAGAGCGTGGGCAGTGTTTGATGTTGTGCTGCCGGTATGAGCGTTCTGCACACATGCATTAGCACTCTTGCACTAGTGCTTGTGCTGAGTAGGTGGGTGCAAATTGTTAGAATACACGGGCCTGAGCAGAACGAATTGTAAATGCATTGATATTTAGCCTAGTAGAAATTTAGGAGATGCGCTTTTGCGTGGCCTCCTCCGTGAGAAATAGAAGCCCACAGGCTCCGAATTCCCATTGGATTGTAATTGCAGTAGACCACTAGCCAGTCATTTTAATTTGCCTGTAGGTCTTTTAGGAAAGCCTTGTTCTGGCATACCGTGTGACCCAACTAACGTTAGCCAAGCTGTTCAACGGAAAAAAAAAAGATGAAAGGAACACGGTCCAAGATGCAATTATAAGGCCTTTGGTGTTCGGTCGTAAGTATTCTGATGACCGAACACCGTAGGTCTTAAAATGGTATCTTGCACCGTGTTTTTTAAAGGGGCCCTGAACCACTCTTTATCAAAGTATAGGGAGGCATTTGGAGTGAAAATAGGCTCTTTCAGAAATACTTTGCTGCAAAAAGTACTTCAATGCGTTTAGCAGAAGCGGAGTTATTGGTAATAAAACACGGGCCTCCGCTGTGCTCCCGTTCATTCTACAATGTTTTGTACTGCGAAGGCTACGGCGGAGGGGGGTGTGGCCACAATGCTCCGTCTTCTAAATGTCACCGTGGCGCGCAATTCAAATTTAATTTTGGATGTTAACATAGATGCCATGACTTTCGATATTGGTGCCTACGATACGCTAAACGTTAGCCAAACGTGGTTGTCCTCAGCGAGCCGTAGTGCACTTAGCCAGTGGACTTGTGGCAGCACCCCGCGGCGGCCACGGTATTTACGCTACGTAGCCGACCACAGCTACTAATAGAAGCCACATATGGGAATCCGCTTTATTATGAAATGAAGTGTCCAGAAGAGAGTGAGAAGCAGGCTTCTGTTTGAAAAGAAAGCACTTGAGAGAAAGGACACTTCGCACTCTGCTGCGAGGTCCACGCACTGCGTACGACAGCAAATCTTGGCTGAGATGTTCACAGCAGCAGCGTATACTACCTGCGGACTATGTTATTTCACCAAGCCTAAGGGGTGGTTCGGGTGCCTTTAAATATTTTTTTCGTTGGAACAGCTTGGCTAACGTTAGCTGGGACACCCTGTATATTGGACACTTCGCACTCTGCTGCGAGGTCCACGCACTGCGTACGACAGAAAATCTTGGCTGAGATGTTCACAGCAGCAGCGTATACTACCTGCGGACTATGTTATTTCACCAAGCCTAAGGGGTGGTTCGGGTGCCTTTAAATATTTTTTTCGTTGGAACAGCTTGGCTAACGTTAGCTGGGACACCCTGTATATTGGCCTATGCATAGCACAAGCAGTCTTTAAGCATTGTTAGAGCACACCCATTCATATGCAAACGTGGTCAGAATTTCTAAAAAATTCAAATGATCTTGGAAGCAGTGTTAGCTGTTTCAAGATCAAAATGTTAGAAGATGCAGTATTCTCATATGCAGGGAAAATTTTTTACTGCTTGTCTTACTTAAGAACCACTGTTTAGGATCCTCAATATTTGAGGTGTTTTGCTGTGAGTGTGAATAAATAATAATAAAAAAAGATAGTGATACCTTTCTGCATATTTTTGTGGTCACAGGTAAATTTTATTGCTTTAAGTGCTGTTCTGAATGCTACAGCAGTTCTTGTGCCATTTTTTAGTACTCTTATCAGTAATGTTGTAACCTGCACAAGGAAAAGTAAAACAAGGTACTGTATAATTTTCCCAGAATATTTTATTGCTGTGCTCTTGCTCTTGAGTAATGAGTGTGCATAATATGCATTTTAAGGTAGCTGTTAATTTGACATGAAAATTTATACAAAAATCTAGGCATTGAAAACATTGCCTGATAGTGAGTAGGTTACATTAGAGAGTTTTAGATTAGGAGACGAGAATGGCTTTGGCTCTTCTTGCATACGCAAACGGTTTGAGTCTCAGCAAGACCCAAGAAAAGTTCTTGCATCCTCTAATCTAAAACTCAGTGTGCAATCAGATTGGATGTGTAGCACTCATGCATTATTTATTAGTGAAAAGAAAGTAACTGTGTATTGAACTTTACTTTAATGTCTATTTTTTTTAAATCACTGATTTGAATTGCATAGGCAATACTAGCAGTGGCTAAATTATCTTAATTTTCATCAACATTGTGTATGATTGTATGAATTGCAGTGTGTGTGCAGCTGTATTTATACATTTACATTTGTATTTATTCACGTGAATTCATGCTTCTGTGTGTGCTCATAAGGTACATCCTCATTATCTTTAATTACAAATGTTTGCTAGTTCACACTAAATTGAAGTTGCACGTGTGTCATTCCTTGCAAAATATGAATAGACAATATTGCTCTTATGCCTGAAGCATTGCTTGGGCGTGTGATTTCGTTTTATCACCGTGTACTCTTAAAGTGCTGGCATTAAGATCTTCACAGTGATGCAAACTTGCAAATGCTATACATTTCTCCACTTAAAAAGGTCACAGAACAGAGGAATGTTCAAGCACATTCTGATATGAACATAGTGTCACCAGATGTCATTACCAGAGCTGCTGTTAGCATTTCTGCCTTACTGATTGTCTAAAACAATAATGCTTAAGCCTATTTACATACTGGCTAAAACTCCAATACTGTTTGCGTTAATGTGACTGAAGGTGCCCAGGATCTTCTATCATGTAATTTTTGAATACAGTGCTCAAGGCAAGTACGTAAAATGAATGGTCAGTGTGGTTCAATATCGACAGTGCAGCAATGATGTGTGTTGGCATGCTGCTCTATTTGTTGGTTTAGTTCTGCTGTCATGAGTACCTCTGTGTAACTTGCTTGGTATTAAGCTCAACTAACTTTACTGATAGGAGCAATCTTATTTAACTTTAAGCAGATTTACTACCAAAATAAGCAATCTACCAGGCTAGCCTGACTGTTTGCCTTTATCTTCCCCTTTAACAGCTAGCAGTTGCTCTGAAAGGTTGAAGCATGCAGTATGGAGACTTAACTTGTATATGTTCTTGGACAAAGGAAGTAGACGATATGACCGCTGTGGTTGCTCAGTGGCTATGGTGTTGGGCTGCTGAGCACGAGGTCGCGGGATCGAATCCCGGCCACGGCGGCCGCATTTCGATGGGGGCGAAATGCGAAAACACCCGTGTACTTAGATTTAGGTGCACGTTAAAGAACCCCAGGTGGTCTAAATTTCCGGAGTCCCCCACTACGGCGTGCCTCATAATCAGAACTGGTTTTGGCACGTAAAACCCCATAATTTAATTTTTTGAGCGTAGGCATCCAAGCAGGCGTCCAAGACCATTTGCCGTATCAAGCACACGGAGCAGCCCGTGCCATGCGCAGTAGGAGTTTACGTCATTCCACTTTTGTGTGGCAAAAAGTACTATGGGCAGACGGGACGTTGCTTTAACATGCTCCCTCCGGGAGCACCAAGCTGCTATCAGAAATTCAACTGGCTAATATCTGGCCGTGCATTGTAGAATTTGCCAATGCAAACCTTTGTTTGAAAAAACTTAAATACTGTATAAAAAATTACTCCATCTCTCGCTAAAGGGAACCATGTGTGGTTGCGAAGCAGCGGGGAGTTGGTTAGCTTGAGCGGGAGATAGTTTCGCGGCAGCGGCCCGAGCGCTCATTGCGACGCTGCACAGGAGAGAGAATGAGGCACGCGCGCTCCGTCATTTTCATACCGCGGAACTACCGTGGCGCCCCCAGCGGAGTATGCAGCTGTCGCACCACCTGTCGTGCGCGCTGCCCCGGATTTCTACAGGAGAAAGGGGGGAGCGTAGAAAAGGAAAGAGAGGGGGAGGAGACGCGCATGCGCTGTGGGGGTGTGGCACGCGGGCGCCGCTTCGTAGAGGATTCCTAGAGGAGAGAAAGGCGGGGAGCGTAGGAGAGGAGAGAAAGGGGGAGGGGACGCGCATGCACTGAGGGGGTGTGGGATGTGGGCGCTGCTCCGTAGAGGATTCCTAGAGGAGAGAAAGGGGGGAGCGTAGGAGAGGAGAGAGAGGGGAAGGGGACGCGCATGCGCTATGGGGGTGTGGGACGCCGCGGGAGGGACAGACAAAGCCGCCGGCAAGAAATGCTTTGCATTTAAAAAAATGGAAATCAAATCAACTGAAAGATTGTAGAAGCTTACTTCATGCATGTTAACTCAGGCGCATGCATCCGCCAGACTTTTATCTCTCTGCATGATAAAGAAACCAAGTTTTTGAATGGTAAGATAGGCTGAGACCCTTTCACCACTTGTACGGGTCACATGATCCCATTCTGTGTATATATAATCACTTGTTTACTGCGCTCGTAACGTCTACTTCCTTTGTCCTTCGTCCGGGTTGCGCTGCCCACCCCTAAGAACATGTTCAGTTACCAACTCGCCCAGCTTGTTGTGTTAACTTGTATATTGAGAAACATATATGAGGAGTTTTTTTTTCTAAAAGAGCTAAATCTAGAAACCGAAACTGGGCTAAATTTGACGGAAACGTAAAGTACACCGAGGTGTCTTTTATTTTAATAATAATTGTAATCAAAAGAAGTCAATTCCTGATTGTAACGTGGACTCTAAAAAACAGTTTCGAATCAAAAATGAGCCAAGTGCTGCCTGCACCTGCTTGAACCAAAGTGAGCCAGATCCATTCAACCAGTGCTGCATGAACGCCTCCTGACCAAAACAACCAACATGGCTGCATGCAGTCTGTTTCACGTGCGCTAGTTGCCTTGTTATCGTGTTTTTGGTCAAAGATGGTACATTTCAAATGGAAGACGATGAAAATGCAGAGATTGGCGACCGGTCTATTCATATAAGAAGAAGAAGTGATCCCAAACAGAGGATGCAACTGACAAAGACAGATTGGTGATGTTAAGTTTGTCGCAAAGTATTGCGGTATTGCTCATGCGCTGATATTTTTTTTTTTCGGTAGCCAATGCAAGCGCAAGTAAAATGGTTCAATCAAAATGAGCCAAATAGTGTGTTACATATCTGTAAGAGCCAAATCCAAACTTTACTCCTAAATTACGACAATAGTAGGCTATATACATTTTAACTGCAATATAGCTTTGAGGTATTTTGGTGACATGAGCGCACTGACAAAAAATTGTTGGAGCAAGCTCGACCATAGTGCCATTAGCAAACTACTGCGTTTTTCGCAGGTCCGTTTAATGTGGACTTGGCCCTTTTAGAAAAAAAAATGCCTCGTATGTTAGCGCTAATTTCATTTCCATAGTTAGATTAAAAGGTTCAAGCACACAGAAATTGTTTATAATGTTTTAGTGCAGTGTTCTAAAACTTAAAAGAACTCGGCAACAAGGTTGTAAAATAAGTGCCTTGAGCATTGGAGGAATGTTATCCTGTGAGAATTTTTCACAGGTTTTTGAAGCATTGTTTCGTTTTTCTAGTGCCCTATTAGATTAGAATATTTTAGTCTTGAACCTTTGTTTAGAGCAAGCCCACTTATTCTCAACCCCTGTCACCATCTGTCTGCACGGCCCGCGCTTGCGACAAGAACATGCTGAGCAAGCCTCCTTCTCGATGATGCGCTAGTTCCCACAGCCCTTGCGGAATATGGCTGCGACGTAGTGGTGCTCCAGATTCTGGTCTATAGGCTATCACTTACTGCCGTGAGTGCAATGAACTTGTTGGTAGCACACCACTGCAGTGGTCCCTTTTCTTTTTTATTTGATTTTACTTCTGTTTGAATTGCTTCGCAGTTTCTTTCCACCACAGCTTTTTTAGGGGAGCCATGATGGATAGATTGTAAGCTACAGATTGCTGCAGTAAAGCCTTGTTGACTGAAAGCATCGTTTCGTTTAGATTGAGCAGCTTCAAGATGCACTGAAAAGGTGTCAGACCAAGCATCATTTTCAGACTTGTTTGAATCAACTACAATTTTGAACTATGCAAGTCCAATTGTTGCTAGTTAACTGCATTTGGTATGTTAGTATCTTCCATGTAGTATTCTTGTGCACAGTTGGTTGTTCCTTTTCGAGGCATAACAAAGTAAAACAGTAAGGGCATAACATTATTTGAGTAACATTGTGCTAACACAGTAGGTGCTCATTGCAGCAGAACTCTAGTTATGATCCTTTAACCATCTCGTAAATTATGAAGACCTCTTTTTTGTGGGATGGGAATTGGCGAGTGATCTGAAAATTAACTTTAAACCCTAAATGTTGCGTACAGAGGTGCATGGTTCCTTTTGTTATCCATGCCACTTTTTCACAGTGGCATGTTTTATGTTATTCCCTATGTTTGTATTTTACACTTTTGGGCTTTGCTGACCAAAGATTTCATTTATTGGCTGGTGCTGATTGTGCTGGTTCATTAATCATTGCCAAAGCATCCATGTTATTGATGCATTGGCTCCTCATTGTATTTGCACTACATGTGTGTTGGAAACACAGCACCATTATCCTGTTCAAGCACACCATTATTATGCGTTTTGAACAAAAAAAAAGCAACCACTGTACTTTCAATGCTGGACTTAAATGAGGTACTGCACTAGAATTTTTTTTCCTTTTGGGGGCGAACAACAGTGAACAAAGGCTTATTTGTCTTTTCTTTTAATATTTTTTTGTAAAATGGTAAGAAACCAGGATTATTATGTGCATTCTTCAGGTGTGTACTACTATGTTTTTATATTTTTGGTGGTTTTGATTGGAGTAGAACAGTTGACCATAACCGAAATAGTTGGTGCAAGTGTATAAGATGCTTGACACTGTTAATTTGTATTGAACACAGACTCTTTCTAAAAAAGTATTACTTCAGAATTGTGCACAATCTATTCCACTATATTTAAACAGCTTTACCATGTGTTGTATCATATCCTTTCCGTTAATGGGAGTATTGTTTTCATACTTCCTAAAGTTTGTGCCATTTTTGTTGCTTGTGCTTCACATGTGTAGGAGTTTCAAGCATGTTATACGGGACAAGATGCACTTGTCCAATCTAAGACAGGCATGCATTGAAGAAAGCTATCCTTCCTTGGTAAAAGCAGTTTGCATTGCTGGCTTATATATATATATATATATTTTTTCGCGTTCACCTAAATATCAAATTATTGAAATACCAGAACCATAGTGATTTTTCAAAATACTTTGTTGCAAGCCTCCAGTTTTTCAATTTTTACCAAAACGTAGAGTTCCCAATACTGTTAAAACTTCTTTTGAACAACAGCTGTCTTAAATTTGTTATTGTTTTGTAGTGTTGTGACCTAGTGTCTGCTTTATTTATTCCCTTTCCACCTTATGGGAAATAATGTTCTGATAGACTGATAATATTTTCTGTGCTTAGGGTACTACCTGACCAGTATAAAATATAGTGTGCGAATAATGTGACTCATTATAAGGCCTTAAATACTTATTGAAAAATGTTGCATTGTAGCTGCTAATACTCCTTTAACATTGTGCACAATGTGGTATTAAATCTATGTGCAGGCCATTTGAATATGTGTAGAATGCAGGGTAGGAAACAGAAGTGCACTTGTGCTGCTTGTTTACTTCATTTTAGTCGTAACACTTGGGGAGAGAAAGGTTGAATATCCTTTCTAAGCATTTGGGCATTGGCTTTCTTTGTGAACAAGCCTCTAGTCGGAAACCTCGCAAAACAAGTTTGGAATTTCATCTTGTGAGGTTCAATTGCTGCAGTCAGTCATACTTAAGAAAGAATGTGGTCTCTTTGGTCCTGTCTTTTACATATACTTGGCACATGTCGTTCGTCCCACAGTGGAGTAATTGATATGTCCGTGTGACGTGACTTCTTGCCTTCAGTAAACTTGGCCACATTTTATGTTTTTTATTGCACAAAATTATTTCTCTTTCCAGTGAAAGAGAGCATTTGAATGTTGAATGTGTTTGTCGGCGTGTCTTGTCTTCACATTTGTGGGAAGCACATACTATATGTGGTAATGTCAGTGCAGAGTGTAATGCCATGGCAGGACATGCTGGATGTAGCGTGCCTGTGAGCTTAAGTACACTCAGTGCATGAATGCTTGTGCATGTGTATGTGTGTGCATTTTGCAAGTTTTATGATCGACGTCTCTTGCAAAAAAAAAAAAAGTTGTATAAAGACTGCCATAATTTTAACTTTCAAGTTATTTTTTTGCAACACTTCTGTCAGACAGTGTGGTGACTCCATCACATACTCCTCTCATTGTCACCATGCACACATTGTCTCTCATGTTGCAGAATTCAAACTGTCACATTTTTTCATTGATGATCATGTTGTACATATCCCATATACACTGTTTTTCACAATACTGATGGCTTCAAAACTACTACTCTATATGCTGCGCACACTGTTTTGCTGTTTGTCTTCCTACAAAAGCGAATGAACAAGCTGCTTGATTGGAATCTATGTCAGTAAAAGAATGATATTCATTTGTTTTTCAAATGCAGATGATGGATGAAGTGAGTTGCTTATCAAGTACAACGAATAAATGGAAAGGAGTCTTTGACAATGTGGCAAAGCATAAGGTAAAGAGCAAGAAGTAGTTTGATTGTATTAGCAGAATTATTGCAGACTTGTAAACATCCATTTATCTGTTGCATTGTGACATTGCGATATGTGTGCTTTGAGAAATGAAAAAAAAAAAAAAAAAAACAAGCAGCATGGATGTTTGTTCCTGCATTCAGCTTCGGTTGAGTAAAAGAACCTTTCTTACATTGTGTGTTTGTCTTACTCCAAGAGAACACTCCGGTATGCAGTGCACATACAACACATTTTTACCCTTTTAAATGAGAAAATTATGGTAGCTCCACATGACCAGTAGTATTTCCATCTATAGAATTCACAAACTAAGTTTATGTTTTGTGTGTTTCCTCATTAAGGTTATGCAAGTTGCATGAACATTGCGTGATGTTGATGGTTTGTATACAAGGTGCAAACTTGAACATGAATCTTGCTTGGCTCTTGTGCCTTTTCACGTCACTTTAACTATTAAATGGTGTGAGGGAACTTCCAAATTTGTATTTGAATAAAAACATTCTAGTACTTTGAGCACCCATCTACTGTTTTTGCAAATTTTACATTGCTACCCATTAACCTACTTTCATTTCATTGCTACTTAAGGGAGTCAGTTCTTTAAAGACTGCTGAAAAAATTTGATCAAATGTAATGCTTATGTATTATGGGATGCCAGGAGTAACTGTAACAAAGTGCTGGTAATTGCAAAGTCAATAACGAGTATTTTATTTCATTCTGTATGCTGTCAGTGGTACTAACGGCAGTGGAAACGTTAAAAGGGCCCTTCATCAGGTTTAGGCATTGCAGACAGACAACCCCAATGTATAGATGAGACCATAGAGAAAGAAATTCAACAAGAGCGGACACTCCCACAGAGCTCAACGGCCAAATTGATTGTAGCACACCAAGCGGCTGATGTGAAAACCTGAACCACACTTATGTTTCGGTTTAGGGCGTGTGCGTTTTGAACTCTAGCTAGAACGCGTAACGCTGGCTGTGCTAATTGGCGCGGCATTCGGTTTTCGCTTCTGCTGCTCAACCGTGCATGGTCTTGCTGCGGAACCTGTGCCACGTAGAATTTCATAAAGTAGACACAAGGCTCCTTGTGAAATGAGGAAATTTTTATTTTGCTCTGTATAAATGCTTGTTTTGGGCCTTTTGTGCATTCATCCAATGTTGTGGCACCAGGTAAGCAGCAGTAGTTCTCGTACGATGCTCCACCGGACCGCATCAGCTGAAAAAAGTAAATTACAAGCATGTGTCATTTTGGTATTTAGACCTTACAGAAGTACTGCGTGTAGAGGCGAAACGTGAGAAAGTGGTGAATGGACGGCATTACAAACAGAAACAATTTGCTTTTACATACATGGCGTAAAAAATACTCGACTCATCGCAAACAATACCATAAAATATGAAGAAAATACCTGATTTCCAAGCATTCCTCTATTCCCAGGCAATATTTCCTGCACGAATACACGCGCGACTGCACATTTTAGACACAACTTGGCCTCGGCCGACGCGATGGTATACAACGTACACAGAGATGGCCACAACACAGGCTTTAGAGCCAGACTGTGCTAGACGCTCGCAGAATGCTTTCAACCCGCACTCAAGACCAGGGGCAGATCCAGGTGCCTGCTTTAGGGGGGAAGAGGTCCTTAATGTGGTTGCCGGGGGGGGGGGGGGAAGGAGTTGTTGCATAGCTAAGCACACGTCTGTAACCAAATGGCCATGATTGGTTCTCAATTGCATCCCTTAGTGCCTTTTTCATCAACAGCATCTTGCAGACAACCATGTGACCAGTTTGAAAACAATTTATTGGCACCGGTGGGCATGGTCAAACCTTGTAACAGCACTAAAAACTAAAACAATAATTTTATATAGGAATCTGGATAATATTGGCTACAAATATAAACACAAGGAGTAATTAGGAAAATTATACAAGCAGCATTAACCAGTAGAGTGTGGCGATTTTTTAATTTACCCTAAATGCCCTGCCAAGCTTTGCCTATAGGAAAGTAGAGTAACACTCGTGAATTATGGACAACACATAAACTCTGGGAGAACAAAATTCAAATATTATACAGATATGTAGAGAGAAGCAGAACTGCTACAATAACATAAACTAAAAATAAACATACAACTACATCGCAACAGGCAACAATCTTAACCAACGAAAACAGAAGAATCGAAAAGCAACACATACAATGGAAAGACAATATTTATACAGGAACAAAGATGTACATTTGCAATAACAAGGTTCACATGTTTGTTATATAAGCATTAGGGTTGGCATCTTTAGCCATTAACCTTGCAAAGACCCAACCTATTCAAGCTACTTAGATAACAAACACTAACCTTCGTTGTCCGCTATCTTTGGTTGCGAACCGCTCAATTACTTTTGTCGTGTCAATGGCAATGTCCCTATGAGTATGCAACAATGCCAGTCCAGTCAAGCGCCCTGCGCTCATTTGAAAATGCATCCAGGTCTTCAAACAGCGTAGAGCATAGAAAGACCTTTTGGCACTGGAAACACTCGCAGGTAGGGTGGCCAGTATCTGCAGGAATGTATGGATTAAAGGAAAGACTTCCCTGTTGCACACGCCCAGCGCTCCAACAGCAGTAGTGGAACTTCCGCTCTGTCTTCGGCCTCGCGCTTCCAGTTCTGCCGCCATAAACCTGGCTCAACTTGACCTATCTTTGCTGTCATTGAGGCATTTGTCCCCACAAACATGGAATATCGTTGAGCGATACTTGCGAGAGATTTCTTGTCGTGTTTTGTAGCGCATATCTGAGATGGCACAAAAAGGATGAGTTTGTAGGCACTTTCCGCCTTAACTGTGAATCTTGCTTTTAAATCAGTCAGCACATTGTGCAGTTATGGAGTGTACACTGCTGTTCCATAGTAGCGCTCTACATCAAGCATAGGTGCGTTGCACCTGTACGTCTGTCTTAGTTATACGTTTACATGTGGGGACTGAATCTCCGTTTCCAGATCATCCGCCAAAGAGAACGGCGTTTTTGTAGAGCTGCGAAAATGTTTCAGCAGAGTTAACTCTTTGGTTATCGAGAACAGCCATGGTGTCTACCAATGCTTTCTCAGCAGTTCAGACATCAACGCACTCTTTTTGGAACAGGCGACTAAGCAGAAGTGTATGCATCAGCTTATCTGCCAAGCAAATATAATTGCAACCAGGAATTCGCCGTCGCTGTTAGCTGCACGGAGTGTCGTAGCTTTCGCAGAGCTGTGCATTTCTGTCCAGCTGGAAACGTTATCCAGAGCTTTCTTCACGCTTCCAAGTGAATCCCGAAACCGGATAACGCTGTCGTGTCGCTCAACCCATCTTTAGGGGTGGGACTGCCCAAAGTAATTTTGGAGCAATTTTTGTAGCAAGTAAAATTGCATTTTGGAGCAGCTTAGAGCAGAGTAAATTTCATTTTGGAGGAGGCCAATCTGAATTTTGGTGGTATAATGGAACATGGCAGCGCACTTTGCGAAATCACGATGAACCAGAGAATAAACCAACAGAAAGCGCGTAGTAGAAGCACGCTTTGTAGCTACAGCATACTAGAATATGCAAGAGTGGGTGGAGTGGCGGCAAGGCGCATGTTTTCCTGTAAAGCGGAAAACATCAGTGGAACTCCAATCAAACTATATATTCCCGCGCCGATGCTCATGATGATAGTGAAAATGTTCTCAAATTATGCGGTCCGATCGACACGCTAACATAATTTCTGGGTCACGTTGTGTCACCGCGGACCCAGAGAGCCGCAATCAACCCTGCGCTGGTATAACGTAAAACTATTCCAATCTGTCTTTATTGCTATAGCAATCATATGGACACTCCAGGGCCGCGATTTTGTAGCGATGCCTTATGACTTATTTTGGAATAGTCTTATCATCCACCGCTCACGGCCGGCTGATCCCGTTGATAATGCGAGCGGACCGTCGCTCTGACCACTGACAAAGCGCGAAAAGGCATTATTACTTTAAAGGCATCGCTACAAAATACCGGCCCAGGTGCATCTCTGCCTTCGTCGTCTCCGTGATGTTTCGTATAAAGTCCAGGGGCGATAACATTGTCGCCGTCCGCCGTATGTGCGAGTGAAATCTTGCGAGGGCGAGCCTACGATGGCGGCTCAATTTCACGCGCGCAAGGGAGGAAAGCGTGGAGAAAGCGCACAGTCTTCGGTCGCGTGCAAGGCACCGTGTGGGGAATGGAGGGAGGGAGGGAGGGGGGCGTTCTCCGGCGGCTGCTGCATATGGCGATGCCGCGTGGGCTCTTGAAAGCGGTCTGCAATAGAAACATAGTGCAAGTGCTCATAGCTTGTTCGCATTGGAGTGAGAGGCAGCACGAAGGTCAATTCACTCGCTGCTGCTGCCGCGCTTCATCACTCCAGCGTTTAGACATCGAGTTTCCGCAGTCATCGAGTGAGATGTGTTCACGTTTGCTTGTGCGCGCATGACACCATGCTTGTTAATTAAGTTAGTAAGCCAATATTTACAAGCTTATATGGCCGATAAAACCACTATCCTTACTTCCTTACTGTCTACTAGTACTTAATAGCTGTATAGTAATGTGCTATCGCAATCGATGCTTCGCCTTTCGGGCGAAACGGCGACTTTTTATTCCAAATCCGCCATTAGCCCTTCGCGATATGTCAAAATGGCTCAGGCCTCGCCCATATGGGCATAAAAATAGATTGGAATATTTTTACGGTATACTGGCCCTGTGGATAGAGACGCCCGCCCGCTGAACCCGCTGTAGCCCGCGGCCCCGCGCCTCCATATATTGTCTAGTTCGCTCGCAGTGCCCTCAGCATACTTTACATTGTTTTGCGCCTCAGCTTGGGAGTGCTGCGCCGCTCGGCCCAAGTATTCTCGGCCCAAGTATCAACCGTATTCTAGTGCACTCTAAATACAGCCGCCCTGGCGATTCCGACAGCAGAGACAACAGCCGGAAGTGCCGAAAAGTACAGTGTTATAAATGCGAAAATTACGAGAAACTGCGCAGGAGGCTCCGTCGTGTGGTCTGCGAAATGTGAACGGCCGTACTATTTTTCAGAGAACGAATTCGCTTGCTGTTCGCGGCCACTGCCGGAGCACACATGCCAAAGCCGTTCTGGTGCAGCGTGGCGCAATTTAGGTCAGTTTTCTGTGTTTGGCGCTGGAATCTGCGTTTGCATCAAAATGCCACAATTGGCGCAGGAGACCACCCCTGCATCTTGTTTCACAGAAGCCTTTAAGTTGGCCACCAAGGATGGTCTTCAGAACAATAGTTCGTTTTGATGACACTGCAAAGAAGGAAATTACCTTCTTCATAACACTATCAGTGTTCCCAATGGACTGATGACTTTGACAACGACAAGTTAAGCGCATGGTTGAAGCAAGGACAATCCACAGCATTGGGTGCAGAGCGCTTCGTTTCAGATACAGCGTCATAAACCTGAGAGACCATGACGCTGCAGCCATCAGTACCTATACTAACGCACTTTTCTAGATCAAGTCCTAACGCCTTCAGAGCCTTAACAACTTGTTCTCCGAGTGGCCTTCCTGTTGCAACGGATTTACTTATACTAGTGCCAAGACCCGAGCCACCAATGTCACTACGAATGTCTACGAACTGCCCAGTCTTCTCGAACCATGTTGTTGTGGACATATCGCAGAACAAGACAACTGTGACATATGGGCTACGTCTGTGGTTTCATCAAACATAACACTGTACATGCCGGATTCTTGCACCTGTTGAATGATCCTAGCAAGGACTTCTTCCCCACAGCACTTGATCAGCTCATTCCGAGTCGTCTTGCTAATATATGTGGCTCGAGATGACGCATTCGCAAGATGCTTCTCAAGTTCCTTGTCGCCACTGGATACCTGAAAGCGCAAAAGTTCGCGAAAATTGCCCTCGTTAGCGACTGACAAAGCCTCTTGTGAGTTGTCGAGAAGCGTGCCATTGTCTCTATGTCCACGAAGCGGTATGCCTTGACGTCCTGGAAATATGATAGATTCTACGATAGGTAGCAGGCAGTTTCTGTTTTTAGTCACTTGGAGAAGACACTGGTTGGAAACTTGGTCGCCGACATTTTTTTCTGGTGCATCAGCACACGCAAGAAAGTTCTTTCCGACCTCCACTGCTTTCTTGTGGTATCTGGTGGCTTCATGCAGAGAGAGATCACCATCCTTGCCTAGCAGCCTTGCAAATGGTTTTAGCGGCCTCGTCACAAGTTTTTGAAGTGGGACATTTTTTGGGTAGCCTCCTACGCTGCCCGTTGCGGACAGTGCGCAGCGTTTCCAATGGAGACCTCTATGACTGTCCGACAGAACAAGCCACTTAAATTTAAGCAAATGTGAGTGGCTCAAGTATCTCTTCTCCTCTTTGCCGCCTTTCTTGTGGACAGAGTGTGGGAAGCTATAATTTTTTGGCGGCTGCCAATGGAACTCCAACAAGCATCTCTTAGAGAAGTTGTCAACTTACTTTTCTGCAAAGTTTCCAATGTCCAATGAACCTGCCACTAAAGAAGTGCCTCCGCTTTCACTGTCTGTCAAGAGCATGGCGACCAATATTTCATTTTCATATTTGGCATTCTGCATGCAGTCATAATTCGCATCATTCTCATCTAGGTGTAACAAAGAAGGGGCTGGAAATGATGTCTCCGTATGACTAGTTTGAACGGAAACTTGGAGAGTCTTCTCGGCCACTGGACTGAAGAAACTGTTGATCGTTCTAAAACTCGTCTGCTTCTTGCTTCACAGTAAGCTGTAAGGAGACAGAAAAGAGAGGTACAAATCGCACCTAACCTCTTCACTACCGCAAAAAATGTAGGCAAGAAAAACAAACATTTTCAACATTTAATTTGAAATGGTTTCAGAAGTGCAAAAAAAAAAATCGCGAAATAATTTTCATTTTCAAACGGTACAAATGAGTGTCCACAAACGTGGACATTAGTTGTGGGCATGGTAAAAACAAAAGAATCAATTTTACCCTTGCAGACACAAGAAAACATTGCATTTAATGCATCAAACTCTCGACTTTGCTTTGCAATTTTTGTTCCTGCATCGCATTGTATTTTCAATTTTACAAAATTTTGGGAAGTGGTCAAAACCATTTTCTCGTGTTGCCGTCAGGCGGCTCGGCTGGTCCGGTCTTTGAAGCTGCTGGTCTACTTTTGTACCTTTATTCCCTGCTACCATCTCGATTTGGGTTAGATCTGGTTAATGTTTCGGCTACATCCTGCTTGAAAGACAGGAGAGACCGCACCTTTTTTGTTGTAGGTGCAAAGCTGTTGCATCGCGACGGTATTCGACCCACCCATTGCAGACAGCAATGTCGAGAAAATGTGCGAGCATACTAACGTCCCATTTTCTAGATTTGACCTTCATCCTGCATTGAAACTTGATTCACAAAGGACAGTGTCATAAATTTTACCCGCTGTATTCCATATACACAAAAAAAAAAATGTGAAAATTCGAAAAACTTACGCCTTGGTCGCCGCGCGCTGTGCGGTTGCCGCCAAATTGAGGCGCTGAAGGTAACTTGTGCTGCCCTCTTTTGGAGCATGAGTAAAGCCCACTCTGTGCGACGAAAGGCGTGAGTTTGAATGACACTGGACGGTTTCCACATTTATTGGCACTGAAAGGTGACTCGCACCAGTAACGGACTCCTAACATAGCAGTGCGGAGTAAGAGAGCACGTGTCTCTGAGTAAAGGAGGGAGAAGGGAAGGCTCCCTCCTTGGTGCCGCGCTGATGGCCCCGCTTATTTGCCTCTTTCCCTACCGCGCCCATGGAAGTCGTTATCCCGTTATCGATAGTTTGAAACGCAGCTTTCGATACCTTCCACGCAGCTCACGGACACACTGCGCCATCGGACGTGAAGGAGGCAAACTATGTTATTGTTTTCTAAACAATTCGCATTTTTCCCGCCTGCGGTAATTTTTGAACGCGCTCCGAAGTTTCGCGATCGTCAAAGCAGAAAGTAAATATGGCCCCCTCTGCAGCGGCACGCGCGCTTCGAAATATCGTAGATCTCGTGATTCCGCTGCGTCTGCGGCTGATTTTATCGATGGATCGAGCGGCAGCGAGTCTGAGGATGCTGACGTTTCGTCGGACTATGACTCTGAGAGCGACGACGATGCAAACCAGCCCGGAACAGCGGCCGCAGCGCGACACGCTTGTTCAGTGAAAAAGTTTGATTTTTTCGGTGATAGTGCCTATTAGACGACAATGCATTAATTTTTGTTACATTTTTTTTCTTAGTAGATACAAGCATGTCTTTACAAACCTTGTTCAATTTTTATCCCACGATCTCGATTCTGGCACTTTATATTTTTTTATGACATAACCTCGTTAATAAAACTTTCATGCGTGAAAAGTGCATTCATCCAGCTTTTTGTTTATGTATTACATAAATTATTCAGTGCAGTAGTTCCTTCAGAAAAGAAAGTCTTGTGTAACTTACAAAAAGTCGCAGTTTCGCCCGAAAGGCGAAGCATCATTGCGATAGCAAATTAGTGGACAGCTATACAAAGTAAGGATAGTAGTTTTATCAGCCGTATAAACTTGTAAACATATGCATACTAACTAAATTAACAAGCATGGTGTCACGAGTGAACTAGCAAACATGAACGCATCTCACTCGATGACCGCGGAAACTGGTCAAAACGCTGGAGTGAGCCAGCGCAGCAGCAGCAGAGAGCGAATTGAGTGAGCTTCGTGCCGGCGTTCGCATCAACGCAAGCTTAGCTGCGAAAACACAGGGAGGGCGGACTCTGCCCCCGCTGCAGATGGCTTTCAAGATACAGCCTCGCAGGCGGGCGCGCTCGCGGCGCAGACCAGACGCCCCCGCTCCCCTCGACGCCTTCCGGTCCGGCGGGAGCGCACGGCCGCAGGCCCCTCCACTCGTGCGGTCTATTTAGCATGAAATGGCATATTCTACGTGGGGAATGGCCCTGTGAGGCGTAGTGAAGGAATTTAAGCCTGAAGTAATTAAGCGGCTGGAGTAACTGCTGTGTTAGGGCGGACGAAGCACCCAGCGCGAGGTGCGCGCGTTTGTTTGAGCAGCCTCAGATATCAGTTAGGTATTTCTGAAAATTCGTTTCACGAATATTACCTTACTGCAGCATTCTCAGCACTGTTATTCTAAGCTCTACTTTAGCTGCAACGAGTAGTTGCGAACCATTTGACGATCCTAACAGCGAGGGTACCGTTCTGCTGGAGAATAAGTCGTGCTGTTTACTTTGACAAGCGTTCAAGTTGTTATGTGTAGATACATTGGGCAACTGCCTTGTTTGATAGGCAAGGTGTCCGCCCACAAATAGTTTGGTTAATAATAACCGCATACCATACTGTGTGAAGCACACTTTTCGAGTGGTCGAACGACCAGCTGCAGACTGTGCGAGCGCCCGAGGCAGTACTAAATGCTGTGTTATAGATCTATTTGTTCTATATAGCGTTTCGTCCAAGTGGTCCAAGCATGCAGCACGACCATGCGGAGTCTTATTGCGTCGTTATCCCGTGTTCTGATTTATTTTGCCGCAAAAGGAGGACGTATGAACTTTTTTTTTTTTTCCAGTCTCCTAAGTTCTGTCATTTACGACGCATTCACCTACGTTACGGAAATTGGGTCCTTACAAATAGCTGTTGGATTCTCTTTATGCGATCCCCTTTGTATATTGTGCCTTAAGCCCGTTTCACATGGTGCGATTTTGCAGTGCGTTTTTCGCAGCTACGATTTCCGCAGATGCGAAATTCGCAATTCCGTTTCACATGGATCTACGGCAGCTGCGTTTTTCGCATACTCGTTAAGCATTCTGACTGGCGATAACGTATGAGCGAGCCGCCTCCTATTGGTCGTCTGTTTCCACCGCTACAGTGGCCACCAACGCATCTGCGTTTTTCGCAGGGAAGTTCAGCACGCCGAACATCGAAAAAACGCACGCACGAAGGGTCCAGCAGCCTATTTTCCGCAGCTGCGAATTCGCACGTGCGAATTCGCAGACAAAATCGCACCATGTGAAACGGGCTTTACAGGGCAAAAAGGTAACGCCGATCTAAGCACGAAGCAATTGTCTGTATCATGTTGGTTTGCCAACCGCAGTGCTCGCTGTGTTGAGCCAACGGCATTGGTTGAGCAAAGCCTTCGGCCTCTTGCAGGAGGCTAACGTAGACATAGTGATTTGAAGTTTACTAGACTTAAAATGCGTTAAAACGATGCCGGTGGCTGATGCAAATGTTTTACAACAACTCTTCGTCGAGTGAAAACCGATACATCCAACATAGTTCACAACACATACACACACCGCGGCTGATGGTGCGCGTTGCATTTTTGCACATCCAAGAGAAATTTCCAGATACTGTAGCTACTGCTGCACCTAAAGGGTACACAGTGGTTGTTCGACGACCTCGTAAGAACTGACATCCCGTAAATTGCACTCGGAACTATGCTAAGACACCTCCGAATCTTTCCGCAGCGCGCGACCGGCAACATATTCAAGCCGCGCCGGCTCGCACAAGCCAGAGAGGAGGAAAGGCTCGTCGCGCGTCCTTTCCTCCTCGCCCGATGAAAAGGTCTATTGACCCTTTTCGCGGAACAGTTTGTTTTAGAGAAACGAGATGGCGCTCACGGCGGCGCGCCATACCTCTCCTCAGCGACCGCGCACGAATACCAAACCATTACCGCTTCTGCCTTGCTTCGGTGCGATCAGCTATCGGAAATGCAACTGAGTTTTCGCTAACACACTGTGCTCCAATCATGCTAGATTGAATCATCTGGATTGAAGACGTGTGCAGTAGTTGGCTGCAAAAATAGTGACTGGCATGTTAAGGAATAGAATGAATCTGTGCGGCCAAGTTCGCGGACCGCTGCTGCAACTGTCCGAACGTGTTACCGGCACTTCGTGATGTACGGCTTTCCTCGAGGATACAGAAATTTGCTCATCCGCCAGCCTTGTATCGCTAACCTTCAACGAAAGGGCTTCATCCCCAGAACGTCGGCAAGAGTGAGTACCACTCGTTAAACAATGACAAAGGGAGTAGCGCCGCTTCCTGTCCTGTCATATAGTAAGGTTCGCGCACATTATCTGTACACGTCTGTCCCAAATGGCAGGAAAACTTACGCCAACTCTATCGCCGACGTATCAAGAATAAATTAATGGGCGCACACTTGAATATATGGGCACTGTATACGCACAATAAATGACGGACTACACCGATTGCGCACGAATGGGCGAAGCTGAATGTTTCGTGACGGTCCACAAGAGTAAGCAACTTACTAGCTGTGATATATATATATATATATATATATATATATATATATATATATATATGCTACAAGATATTACAATGTACAAAACAGCTACATTTCAAGCCTTGTGTGCAGCAAGAACAAATCTATCGGAACTGAGGATACCAGCGAGCGATTAGGCAGAAAATAATCAGATAGTGGCCGCACCGAGGAACTTGACTGAGTCAGAAACTGACAAGCCACGGCTTCAAAGTATTTGCCGAATAAATAACAAAGAGCAAAACACAATAATCCTGACTGAATTCACAATGGGAAAGCTTGGATAGCTTGGAATACATGTTTAGCCACGCTTTTAGAAGAAGCACCATATACGCTGCTTGCGCCGTTTGGACATAGCTTAATCAGCTTCGAAAGCGCTTTTGGATGTTCTCTGAAGCTGTGATCAAAGCTTCGTGTCGTCCACCTAGTCACCCTCTACGATATCTCCCAAAACAGAGGTTTTCTAAGCCGCGCCGGCGTCATACACTTCCATTGTAAACAAGGAGGCAACGGAGGCAGTTGAGGCAAGCAATGAACGCGTCACCACGTGATCAAACATGGCAGCGCCCACGGGATCGCCGCGAAAAGGGTCAATAACAGCATCGTCCGTCGTGACACGCCGACGCACACGTTTCCCAGAGACGAGAAGGTGCGTAAACTTTGGATAACTGCCTGTCAGCCATCACGCCCAGCCTGGAGACCTCTAAAAAATGACTTCATTTTCTCGGACCACTTCGTCAACGATGATTATGTGACCAGCCCGGCTGTGCTGAAAAGCCTCGGCATGCCGCTCAAAAGGCAACGCCTAAAGCCTGACGCTGTGCCATCGGTCTTCTCACAAAAAACGCAAGGCAGAAATGATCAGCGGTGCGTTTGAAAAGATGAGGCGAAAAGATGTCGGTACTGTTTTCGTTCACTTGCAGCCTTTAGCAGTGTGAGGGCGAGGCTGGGGCGAGATGCCCGAGGCTGGGCACGAAGGCAGTAATGTCTTAAAAAATGTTGGCAAAGCATAGTAAAACAATACAAGGCTAGCGAGCGCGAGCGCGACTCACGAGATCAGTCCTACATGGCAGCGGGGCAGACACACACACAGCTCTGCTTCTCCACAGGATAAAAAGCAGGAAAAACTGGGGAGAACGCCAGACTAAAGCCCCTATATATAAAAAGTAGCGCCATTCTTAGATCTTGCCGCCACCGCGCTCACACCGGCGTTTCCTCCTTGCCGCCTCTAAAGCCCCTATATAAAAAAAGTAGCGACACTCTCCTCCTCCGCCTTCCCTCCTCCTCGTTTCTCCTCCCTTTCGCGCTCCTTTTTCGACCGTTGCGCCGCCTACACCGCTTGAAACACGTGCAGTTGTTTATCTTTCACCGCTGATCAGATTCGACGATCGCCGACTGTGTTCGTCGCTATCGTCGTGCTCCTCGCCAGTCGGCAGACGCTTCTCGGGCGAAAATGGCGATGGAGCGTGATCGTAAACAAACGCAGCCAGCGCCCGGGGGCTCGACGGCTCACGTGATGCCATTAGGCCAATACCGACGCGGCGTCGGCCTCGGACAGGGTGTGCGAGGAGGCGGCGGCATTCTTCAAAGCGTGACGCTACTTTTTATATATAGGGTTTTAGCCGCCTCCTGTCGCCCCAGCCTCCTCCGCTCCCCCATTGGCCAATCCGTGTCACGTGGAAACACGCGTTGCGCCTTTTGTATATTTTTTTCTTTCCAGCGCGCTCCGACTGCCATTCTCGGGCCTGTGCGACGAAAGTGCTGTACGCACAAACGGATCAAACGTGTCAGGGACAAGAACTGCGTTGTGATGGCATGCTGCTGCACCTTAAGTTGCCGCAACCGACAAGGCGAGGGCAAAAGGTTTTTTTTTTTTTTTTGGTTTTCATCCGGCGTGCGCAAACGCTTGCTGCACACTATGATATTTGCGCCGTCTCGCATCGTCGCGTTGCTACTTCCAAAACGGCATTATTAAGACCAGTTGCTGACTGACGAAGCAAAATCGCGCCTCAAAAACTTCTCCGCAGGGCGCGATCGAAGTTTTCCTCGGATTTCCTCTGGTAGCGCGTTACCTGTCGTCTGCCACGGCAGGCCCGACACAGGCGGCGCCACTGTCGATATCGCGCCTCGATCGCGCTGGTCGCGCCGAGCGCGATAGTGGAACGGAGGAGGAGGGAAGTGGATGGCGCTACTTTTTATATATAGGGGCTTTACGCCAGACAGGTGGTGCCACCTGTCGGCCGGCTGGAGAAGTGGACGTGACAGTCTCGAGGTACTGATACCTCACAGCAGTTGCTCACGCCGACGGCATAAACTACTATTCAGTCATCTACGCAGTGCTGAAGTACCCCGCAGCTGCCTCGTCTGCGTGCGCTCTTGAAAAAAGCAAGTTTACAGAGGAAATGACAATTATTGCACAAGTGTCTGGTGCAGAGCGAAATCTTCGAGCTACGGTTCGTGAAAACCTGACCGGCACTTCCACGGCCGCCTGCTCTTCGTCGCTCGACGGGGTAGGCTCGCAACCGTAAGCGGTAATAGACAGCTTTAGTTTAGCGTGGTTACCGGTATAGCGGGCGTACCGGAATAGCTCAGACATAAACAGCTAATATTGCAGTAACCAATTGTATTTTACTTCGCTGCTGGGGTAAATTTTTGGCAGTGGCGTAATCGTGTTGCTGCCGAAAATTTACACCAGCAGCGAAGTAGAATACACTTGGTTACTGCAATATTAGCTGTTTTTGTCTGTTTGAGCTATGCACCACCAGATGGCAGCGCCATACAGGCCGCTCACGTTTACGGTTCCGCCAACGCGCCCCAACGATTACCGTTTACACGTGTGTCCGTTTACACGATTACCGGACAAGCTAAACCTCTCTATTTCTCAGAGTTAACGTTACCGGGTTAGCGTGGTTTACGTAGTTTACGTAAAACATGGCGGTCCCGGTCGACCGCTTCGAGCTGAATTTGGCGTTGTTTTTGCAGAATTCGCTTCGTTCGTAGCAATTGACTGCGTAAACGGCTTTTGCTTAGTCTAATACCGCTTCGCCGAGAGAGTGTTATGGCTAATCTTGAGGAATTTTCGAGATCGCCTCTCGTTTCGAACGCACCTAAGCCTAACGAGAGAAATTTTCTCCGAGATGCGAGCGTCACCTGTCGGTAATGTCGGGAGATAAGCGCGACGACGGCATATTGCCTCTGAGATGGGAACATTTCGGAGGCTATGGTAGGCAGCTTGTACTGCTTGTCTGTTTCGCTGCAGATCGGCGGACATGGGTAGTAAAAATACAACGCGCTTTTGGCTTCTATTGCGCTGCCTCTCGCACTTTCCGGACGCACACATACGTAATAGACTTAGGTGCCCTATGTATGCGAAATTCAAAGCGTAATGGAATAGCGTCCCGCACGTAAACTACGCTATCACGCTATACTAAAACTCTCTTTCTGCAAAGTTTGTTTGCGGAACGTTCCGGTAACGCTATTTCCCTTAACCCCGCTATTACGCTAACGTTAAACTAAAGCTGTCTAATATTTCTTGCCAAGTTGGAATGGTCCTCGTCTTCAGACGTGTACTCATCGCTGGTAGAGGCACCAGAACTCGAATCCATGCTCGCGATGGCGGCGTCGGCGCGCTTCGAATGACCGCGGCCGGCCGGCTGGCTATCTGACGACGGTGTCGTGACGTCACGCCTTCCAACTCCCGCGGGTCGGGCGGCGAGGCGCGCGCTCACAAAAACGCAAAAAAAATTAACGCCATCGGCTCAAAAAATGAGCTAAGTGACTACTTCTTTTAGGTGTAATCACACACTGAGGATTCATTTTCAGCATTTTCGTAAAATTTTCGGATTTTGTGTCCGTATCCCTTTAAGCGTCCTACAATTTTTATTGCGATAGCAATTATATGGACACTTCAACCGGATTTCTGCCGTCGGCGTCGCCGTTGCCGTCGCCGTGAGGTTCCGTATAAAGTCCAAGGGCGATAAAATCGTCAGCGCGCGCCGTATGCGCGAGTGAAAGTGCGCGGGGGACGCGCGCTATCACGGATAGCGAACGCATGGCGGAAAGCAAACGCGACTTCCGTCGCGCGAAACGCCGTGGGGGTATGAGAGGGAGGGAGACGGGGCGACGCTGTGCTGCGGCACCAAATGCGTATCTTGCAACTGGGCGCAAGGGGAACTGACCACTCAATCTCCCACGCGTAAGCAAGAAAGCGGGAAGGCAGCGCGGGAGGGGGGGGGGCAGCTTCTACTCTGCCAACAACCGCGCTTGTACTTTGCCCGGCGGTGGCGGTCGCCCGCACCGTCTCTTAAAAGCGATCTCCACACGGCTCTGACCTTTGTATGCGCTGTGCATTCGCCGCTCAGTTTCCGTTGAGGCGATAGACCGCACGAACCTTCGCTCGCTGCGGCGGCTGCGCTTGCTGCCAGCGTTTTGACAGTCGTATGTGGTCATGGAGTGTGATCTATTCATGTTTGCTTGTGCGCGCTGACACCACGCTTGTCAATTCAGTTAGTAAGCGAATGTGTCCACGTTTATGCAGCCGACAAAACTACTATCCTACTCCGAATAGCTATCTACTAATATGCTATCGCAATTGACGCTTTGCCTTTCGGGCGAAACTGCGACATTTTTTTATTTCTCCCGCACTGCCGGTGCCGCCGCGGATGTGAGCGCAATCTGGTGGTGCTTCAAGGTGGCTTCCTACGCTTTCCTCCTCATGCTTCCGCTGCACCCTCTTCCACAGCTTTCCTCCGCGCGCGCTACCCCGCTCGGCCACGCTAGCGGCAAGAACGCGCGCGTCATGCCGCGCGCGGCAGAAGCGGCAGGAATCGGGGGTTTTGCGGCGTGCCGCGCGAAATGGGTCTTGTGCCGCGAGATGAATGACCAATCAAGAGCGACGAGGGTGACGTCACGGAGCCATGGCGACCGGACCGTCACCGCTCCGCGCCGGGTTATCAATCGACGATCGCCGTCTCTCGCGGTTCATGGAGGGATTTTTGGACGGATGTCTGGCCGCTAGCGTGGCCGTACCGTACCTTAAGGTACGGCCACGCTAGCGGCAAAAATGCGCGCGTCATGCCGCGCGCGGCAAGAGCGGCAGGAATCCGCGAGAAATGGAAATTCGAGACCCATTTCTGCGGCAAGTGCCGCGTGCGACGAGATGAATGACCAATGAAGAGCGACGAGGGTGACGTCACGGAGCCATGGCAACCGGACCGCCGCGCTACGCTCCATGTTATTCGTCGTCTCTCGCGGTTCCATGGAGGGATTTGTGGACGCTGTCCGATCGTACCCTTTCCACTCACGGTGATTCAGCGTTCCGAGAGCGCGCGAGATCTTATCGCGCTGCCGCGCGGCGAGACTAAAGTCCCTATATCAGGCGAGACGCGCACGGTGGCTTCGCGGCAAGGCGCTGACGCGCGGCAACTTGCCGCTCGCAGCATGACGCCCGCGGTTTTTGCTGCTAGCGTGGCCGTAGCGTAATCTCGTGCTGCGCTCTGCGTTCGCTCTTCCATCTGACGCCGCTGACGCTCAACCACGGTGTAAGATATATACTCTTTAGGTGGGGACACTCGCGAGGCGCGATCGAACAGATAAAGTATACCAACAGCGCGCGTCAATCGGTCAGGTGCCGGCAGCGGATACCTATCGGCGGTACGAGGCAACTTCAAGACAGAAAAGGTTTTATCTACAGTTGCTATAGCAACCGGGCGATTCGCGGGAAATCCGAAATGGTTGCGCGACGCGTGAAAGTAGGTCACCGTGGTGAGGGGCGCGAGGGAAGAGGGCATCGCCTTGACGGAGCAGATACGGCGGCGCGATCTCTGGTTGCTTGTGTTATGCGCGCACTCCATGTCCGCGAAAACTTTTGCCTGCGTTCTAAATGCGCCTCGGTAAGGCCCACCGTGACAAGGCCAAATCAAAACGTGCCAAGTGGCGTTCAAACTCGTAAGGCAAGATTCACAGCACGGGACGGATCGCCGGTTTATACTTCGGACGAGCGTGACGTGGCTCATTGCAGCCGAATCACGTCGCACAAAAGGAAGCCGCTGACGAAATGCTCGCGGCATGATTTGTTGAAGCTATAGATATATAGCCATGTATCTGATTAAGTGGTCTAACCCGTCGTGTGAATCCGGCTTAAGAAATGCTTAGAGGCCCCATAGAGAAAGAAATTCAACAAGAGGGGACACTCGGCAAAAACTGGCAACAGGAAACACGTCACCATACGTCACGCTATACTTTTGACACCGAACGTTAGCTGCCGCGAGCATCGAAAAAAAAGAAAGTGATCTTAAGTTAACAGGCATTCATTCATTTTTTTAATTCTTTGCCGCGAAAACTAAAACGTTTTGCGTATTAATGAACTTAAGCTTTGCGACTTATTTTCCTTGCCTTACCTAGCCACAGGTCAATGACGCGCCAATTACATGCGTCATCCGCCAGACACTCCCCCGAAGCCAGCGAGGATGGCTGCGCGCGCGTTTGAGCGCTCGCGCGCGGCGACCCGTCTGTCTCATTCTTTTTTTCTTTTTTGAATGTAACCTGGTTTATTGGGCTCTCGGCGTATTCTTGCGTTCCTTCTGCACTGGGACAAGACACCACTGCACTATTGGAATACGGCAAGGTGAGAAATCTTGTTTCACAGTCTACGACGCAATTAGGCTTACGGCACGGCCGGGACCGATACTTAAGACGCAGTTAGCGAAAAATAGCTCGGTCATCCTGGCGCAGTTAATTTGAGTAAATGAATCGTGCTGAGACATGTTTCCGACGCTTCCTAGGGGACTATTGTAACTTATCTCGGTTCTTGAGCCACACTGTCCGCACAGGGCGCCGTGTCGCAGTTAGCGAGAACTCAGCCGTGGTGTGTAGTCTAGTGCATCTTGCTAGGAGAAATTTGTGCCGCTTTCTCTGACGCCAGACATTACTGAAAAGTAATTTCGTTACTCTCTGGGGTACTTTTGAGGCACGCTGGCCGCACAGCGCACGGTGACGCAGTTAGCGATAAGCAGCTCGGCCGTGGTGATAAAGTTAGTTTGGCGTGTAATGAATCTTAGAGGGACAAGTCTGTGACGTTTTTTGTGGCTCCGCAACAACATATACCTTCTTTCGGTACTCACGCCTGTGAAAACGCGATGGGCGATTGCCAAGAGTGATAACATGGGGTGTGCTGCTGGCGCCGGCAGAACGCGCGAACGACGAACATATCAGAAACTTGTAATTCGAAAATTACGTCTTCTAAAGGACTGAAAAGAGGCATTGCACCCACGCATTTGTCTTGAATGCCTGTTGTGTCCGTCTCTGTGTATGTCGCGTACCGTCGCGTCGCCCGAGGCCAAGTTTTGGAAATGCGAAGTCGCTCGTGTATTTGTGCTGCCTAAGTGCAGGAAATAATGTCCGGAAATTGGGGAACGCTTGGAAATCAGATGTTTTCATATATGTTTGGGATGAGTGGGGTATTTTCTACGCCATGTATATGTAAAAGCGAATCGCTTTTGTTTGTAATGCCGCCCATTCACCGCTTTCGCACGTTTCGCCTCGCAGTATTCCTATGTCTAAATACCAAAATGACTCATGCTTGTAACATGCTGTTACGTGCTTGCAAATGTAACATGGTTGTAATTTACTTTTTTTTTCAGCTGGTACCGTCCGGTGGAGCTTCATACAGGACTGCTTTACCTGCTGGTGTCACAACGTTGGATGAACGCACAAAAAGCGCGGAACGAGCTTTTATATAGAGCAAAATAAATATTTCCTCATTGGACAAAAGGTCTTGCGTCTACTTTGTAAAATTGCACGTGGCACAGATTCGATGGAGCTTTACGAGATCGTTCGCAATCATTTTTACTAAATAATAAACCGATTCTGCACGAAGAGAAAAAAAAAAAAGGAAAGGGGGGGGGGGGCGCAGCCGGCGTGCTAGCTTGCGTTCAAAATACGCGCGCCCAAAACCGAAACCGGAAGTGATGCAAGTGATCGACACCGACCGCTTGGCACGCTGCAGTCAATTCGGCCGCTGGGCCCTATGGGAGTGTCCCCTCTTGTTGAATTCCTTTCTCTATGGAGGCCCTCCGAGTTTGTGGTGTTGAAATGTTAGTAGCTGTTATTCGCTCGCCTTCCGTCACATTACGTTGCTTGCGTGCTGAGCCGCGTTCGCTGACCAGGTTTTGAACATTGCCGTCTGCAAAATGGACTTTAAGTGGTGAGTAGCCATGTGCGAAATCTGAAGAAACAACGCGACTACACAGCAAGCGACGATGGGCAGGAAATGCTTCGTTAGCGGTTGCAAGTCAGGTTTACAGACCTGCAAAGAAAAATCAATTTTGTTCAATGTTCCTTCTGATCCAGAACGCCTCAAAGCATGGGCTCAAGCGATTCCTAGGAAGGACCGTACGCTCAGCACAAAGGATGTAGTTTGCAGCAAACATTTCACAGACGAAATGATATTGAAGAAAAGATACTTCTCAGAGCTAGGAGGAGAGATCCTGCTTGACGTGCCAAAAAGAAGCCTTCTTTCGGAAGATGCAATTCCTTGTGTTTTTCCTTCTTCTTCCGCACATCCTTTACCGGCGTCAAGGAAAAGAACATACCCTAGTACGAGACACTCACCACCCCCACCAAAGGCAAGAAACAAAGACTGCAAGACTGCAACAGCTGCCACACCTCAAGAAGATCCTGCAATGGTTTTAACGCAAGAGGAGGACAGCGAAATATCCCCTGAACCAATGTGCAACGAAAAATCCAAAAATGTGTTCCTGAGAGGAAACTCCACCGCTTCTAGTGGACTGTTTGCAGCAGAAACGTCAGCAGGGAAAGAAGAACAGGAGAACAGACGTGAATGTTCAGGAGTGTGCTTAGACCCCTCAAACGCCCACTTGCCAAACTCTGAATGGAACCATCACACACTGTGTGACTCCGGCCTACACTGCTTTCATTTTATACAAGCTGGATTGTCGTCATCTAAGAATCCACTGTCAGTCAAGATTCTCAATGTTCAGCAAGTCAAGGATGCGACTTTCACTCTGAGTACTTTCGCACTTGGTCGAAGAGTTGATTCAGCGCTTATTCCGGAATCATGTGAATTGCGCTCTTCCGGTGACTGGAGTGTTGTGAGTGAAGTCCTCAAAGATTTTAGTGAATTGAAACTCTGTTCTGGAGGACCACCACAGGAGAAATACGCAGACGTGTACCTGGAGTGTGGCTACGTGGATGCAACTGGCGTTTGGCGTCACAACCGGTGCTCCATTCTTCAAGCTGGAGAATCACCCTGTACTTATTGTAAGAGGCTCAACAATACACTCCGGATGCACAAGTACAGGAAGGAGAAGCGCCGAGAGGAAAAACGAATCAGAATCCCGTTGAAATCAATTGTGAAAGAAAAGGTAAATGCATTACGAAGACAACGCATTAACTGCTATAGGTCTAAGATGCAAGCGTTGAAGACTAAAAGAAAGCTCTTTCAGCAACTATTGTCTTGTCGTGACAGATTGAAGATACTAAGTGACGACTTGCTTAGCGAAACACTCACGGAAGCAACCTTTCAGAGGCGCAGCAAATGCTAGTGAGAGAGTGCGTGGAAGCAGCCCGACACCAGTCAAAAAAGGGTAGAAGGTACACAAATAACTGGCTCCTGTTGTGCCTTCTACTACACATTCGCTCACCGAGCGCCTATAGGTTTTTTAGAGAGAATGATGTCCTCCCCCTGCCGTCAGTGAAAACCATCCGACGCTACATATCTCGTGTGGATATGAAGTGCGGCTTTGACAAATACTTTTTCTCAGCGCTGAAAAATAAGTTGCAAACGAAGCCGACATTCTCCAGGCATGGAATGCTGTTGATGGACGAGATGCAAGTGAGACAGTGCAAGCGGTTCAACTCTAGGACTTTGACTTATGATGGCTTTGTGGATCAAGGCGAACAGAGCATGGAGTCACCAGATTTGGCCGACCATGCCCTTGTGCTAATGTTCTGCCCGTTTACCGACAGCTATGCGCAGCCTGTGGCAGTTTTCGCTTCCAAAAACGCCACGCGAGGTACGGTGCTGTGCCAACTGCTTTTGCAAGCGATTGTGCTCCTTGAATAAGCTGGAGCAATCATTGATGGGGTCGTGTGTGATGGGGCAAGCACAAATCGTACCATGTGGAAGCATCTTGGTGTCTCTGGTGACACGGAGAAAGGCAAGCATTTCTTCGAACATCCTCTTGATGCTGAACGAAATGTGTACGTGTTTTCAGACGTTCCGCACTTGTTTAAGTGCATCAGGAACAGGCTGCTCAAACAAAAGTACCTGAAGGTGAATGGAAAGTGGGTGAAATGGTCACACTATGTTTCTGTACTCAAAGAGGACGAGGTGCACCATGGAGGGCTCAAGGTGTGCCCGAAAATTACTCAGCGTCATATTTACCCATCCAACATGGACAAAATGCGCGTAAAATTCGCGACTCAAGTTTTCAGTTTATCCATGGCTGCTGGTATAAAGTATTACCGTGAACAAGGTAAAAGCAATCTGTCAGACTGTGAGGGAACCATTGAGTTTACAGTGCGACTAAACGATTTGTTTGACGCCTTAAATCGACGGTACCCGGCAGAAGGAATAAAGCAAGGCAGCAGCGACATCACGGTCTTGAAAGAAGGCTTGAAATGGCTGAACGAATGGGAGAAAGAGCTTTCCGATGGGTCGATTACTAAAGACATGTTTCTGGCAAGGACGACGGCTGAAGGCCTTCGCGTCACATTGAAGTCCACAATTGATATTTGCCAGCATTTACTGAGTAAGTGCAGCTTCCGATACGTTCTGACCGCTAAATTGAATCAGGACCCGTTGGAATGCTTTTTCGGGAAAGTTCGGCAAGCAGGTGGTGAGAACGATCACCCTGACATGCCTACATTCCTGCAGTTGTATAGAACGCTCAGCATATACACATTGCTAAAGCCACCCAAGTTCGGAAACTGCGAAGCTACAGAAGATGCCCCTATTTTGGATTTCGCTTGCTTCAAGTCAATCTTCAAGGGCGAAAAAAATGCATCTGAAAAGCAGCTCGAGGAAATACGCGCCAAATTGGATGGACTCATTGACACCGAGTCATGGGAAGTCATGTTTTCCCTTCCAATTCGACCGCAGCCCAAAGTGTCGACTGTATAATTTACTACGTCTGTGGTTACCTGAGCCGGAAGCTTCGGTCAATGTTCTCATGCTTAACCTGCAGGCGGTCACTCACCGTGACTTCATGCGTTGCACCGGAAGCTGCTCTCACAAACTTGAAGACGAGGGGAGGATTGACCCACCCAAATCACAGGCTCTACTCCTTATTGAAATCCGCGGAAGAGTATTTCGCCAGTCACGCAGACTACCCTCACGTGTTTTGGGACGTGATTGAGCATGTCACTGACCAGCGGTTAACATTTCCGTGCACTGAACACAAGACGGACGTAGTTTCTAGGATCCTGCGATACTACATTAGCATGAGAATGCGGCAACACTGCAAGACGCGAGGCCGAAATGCACCTAAAGAAAGCTCCAACAAAAAGAAAGAAGCAAGGCTTTGCAGTGTTTAGACTCGTCGTCTTGCACAGTTCGGCCATGCCTCGCCTTCGCGGTGGTGTCAGTTTTGTGATATTCGATTTATATTTTCTTTCTATGCCGTGTATGCGAATGAATTTTTGCTACAAGAACATTTCTTTTTCTTTTTTCTTGTTATGTAACGCAACAGCAGCTTCCAATAAATAACAGTTATTATGGTATAGGCGTAATGACTATTTCTTTTATTTTGTTATGTTGTGCACTCACCGTTTTTGTAAGCATGCCTCCAGTGGCGATCTTAATTAAAAGCCCACGCCCTTTTTTCAGTTTGAAACAAAAACGATTGGGCGCATCCCACGCAGAGTGGGAAGTGTTAGCAAGTGAAGCTGCAAGTGAGTGACTGCCCATACACCGCGATCCCCGCTGCAAGCTAGATAAAGCTTTTTTTACCTTCTGGTAACGCTTTAACTTGTCGGGATATTGGGGGGAAGGCATCGAAGCTCTGCCTCGGCATACCTAGCCCCGCGGTCGGCGCATTTCTGCCCATCAACCGCGGTCTGGTTCAGGCTCAAAGAAAAAATAGACGCCAACCACTTGGACAGCATTTATTACGAGGGCAAGTAACACTTCGAGCAGGCCAGGTACCTATATTCACATCATTAAGGGAGCGCTCGAGGAAAATCATACACCAGGTAAAGAAGGGGGTTTTGAGTTACGAACTGGGGGTCACACATAGTTCCGCGGCTGGCGCATTCCTGCCCAAACACCGCGGTCCGGTACACGACAACCGCGTGGACACTCGGACAGCATTTATTACGCCTGCAAATAACATTTCGAGCAGGCCACGTAGCGATATTCACATCGTTAAGGGTTCGCACGAAGAAAATATAAGCATTATACGTAAATAGAGGGGTTTCGACTTACGAACTGGGCAATACTGGCGGCCACCCGCCGGGGTGGCTCAGTCAGCTAAGGCGTTGCGCTGCTGAGCACGAGGTCGCGGGATCAAATCCCGGCCCCGGCGGCCGCATTTCGATGAAGGCGAAATGCAAAAACGCCCGTGTGCTTGCGTTGTAGTGCACGTTAAAGAACCCCAGGTGGTCAAAATTAATCCGGAGCCCTCCACTACGGCGTGCCTCATAATCAGAACTGGTTTTGGCACGTAAAACCCCAGAAAGAAGAAGAATACTGGCGGTCGCGGCACGAACGCGACTGGTTAACCACGCTATGCACTATGGGAGCGGCGACGGGCCCGCCTGTTCTCACCGACTGCTGTTCACCGAATGGTCTCGGCCGCTCGCTACCAACTTGCGCTCCCTGCGAGAGGAAAGTTACCCTCTCCACCCTGACGCGCATGCGCAGACGTGACTTTTGCCTCCGTGTCCGCCGCCATGGGACCCGGGCAACCCAACAAACCCTTCGTCTGGATTTCACTTGGCTACATTATTGCTATATGCTATAAGCTAAAGGCATCATCTGCACTGCATTCAGAATTAATGCGTACCGATTGAACATTTCAGATAAGCACATGTTTCATGCAGCAAGGACAAAGATGTGGATTTGAAGCTTACGTCACGACTCGGTGGCGATACTGTAGCATCTCTTACTCGACATCAGAAGGTTGCGGGTTCGAATCACAGGACGGTCAAATTTTTTTCTGGTAACGCTGTAGCATTTCATCTGCATGTCACGCGGCTACGTTAATACTTTAAGCTAAGGGGTTCATCTGCACTGCATTCAGAATAATACGTTCCGATTGTACATTTCAGAAAGGCATATATTGCATGCAGTGAGGACAAAGACGGAGATTTGTAACGCTTTCACTTGTCGCGATATCGGCGCTCTGCCTTGGCACACCTCACGCCGGGGTCAGCGCACGACTGCCCATACACCGCGATCCCCGCTGCAAGCTAGATAAAGCTTTTTTTACCTTCTGGTAACGCTTTAACTTGTCGGGATATTGGGGGGAAGGCATCGAAGCTCTGCCTCGGCATACCTAGCCCCGCGGTCGGCGCATTTCTGCCCATCAACCGCGGTCTGGTTCAGGCTCGAGGAAAAAATAGACGCCAACCACTTGGACAGCATTTATTACGAGGGCAAGTAACACTTCGAGCAGGCCAGGTACCTATATTCACATCATTAAGGGAGCGCTCGAGGAAAATCATACACCAGGTAAAGAAGGGGGTTTTGACTTACGAGCTGGGGGTCACACCTAGTTCCGCGGTTGGCGCATTCCTGCCCAAACACCGCGGCCCGGTACACGACAACCGCGTGGACACTCGGACAGCATTTATTACGCCTGCAAGTAACATTTCGAGCAGGCCACGTAGCGATATTCACATCGTTAACGGTTCGCACGAAGAAAATATAAGCATTATACGTAAATAGAGGGGTTTCGACTTACGAACTGGGGAATACTGGCGGCCGCGGCACGAACGCGACTGGTTAACCACGCTATGCACTATGGGAGCGGCGACGGGCCCGCCTGTTCTCACCGACTGCTGTTCACCGAATGGTCTCGGCCGCTCGCTACCCACTTGCGCTCCCTGCGAGAGGAAAGTTACCCTCTCCCCCCTGACGCGCATGCGCAGACGTGACTTTTGCCACCGTGTCCGCCGCCATGGGACCCGGGCATCCCAACAAACCCTTCGTCTGGATTTCACTTGGCTACATTATTGCTATATGCTATAAGCTAAAGGCATCATCTGCACTGCATTCAGAATTAATGCGTACCGATTGAACATTTCAGATAAGCACATGTTTCATGCAGCAAGGACAAAGATGTGGATTTGAAGCTTACGTCACGACTCGGTGGCGATACTGTAGCATGTCTTACTCGACATCAGAAGGTTGCGGGTTCGAATCACAGGCCGGTCAAATTTTTTTCTGGTAACGCTGTAGCATTTCATCTGCATGTCACGCGGCTACGTTAATACTTTAAGCTAAGGGGTTCATCTGCACTGCATTCAGAATAATACGT
Source organism: Dermacentor silvarum (assembly GCF_013339745.2). NCBI lineage: Eukaryota > Metazoa > Arthropoda > Arachnida > Ixodida > Ixodidae > Dermacentor > Dermacentor silvarum. The sequence goes on from NC_051154.1 coordinate 135,037,430, forward strand.
TCCGATTGTACATTTAAGAAAGGCATATATTGCATGCAGTGAGGACAAAGACGGAGATTTGTAACGCTTTCACTTGTCGCGATATCGGCGCTCTGCCTTGGCACACCTCACGCCGGGGTCAGCGCACGACTGCCCATACACCGCGATCCCCGCTGCAAGCTAGATAAAGCTTTTTTTACCTTCTGGTAACGCTTTAACTTGTCGGGATATTGGGGGGAAGACATCGAAGCTCTGCCTCGGCATACCTAGCCCCGCGGTCGGCGCATTTCTGCCCATCAACCGCGGTCTGGTTCAGGCTCGAGGAAAAAATAGACGCCAACCACTTGGACAGCATTTATTACGAGGGCAAGTAACACTTCGAGCAGGCCAGGTACCTATATTCACATCATTAAGGGAGCGCTCGAGGAAAATCATACACCAGGTAAACAAGGGGGTTTTGACTTACGAGCTGGGGGTCACACCTAGTTCCGCGGTTGGCGCATTCCTGCCCAAACACCGCGGCCCGGTACACGACAACCGCGTGGACACTCGGACAGCATTTATTACGCCTGCAAGTAACATTTCGAGCAGGCCACGTAGCGATATTCACATCGTTAAGGGTTCGCACGAAGAAAATATAAGCATTATACGTAAATAGAGGGGTTTCGACTTACGAACTGGGCAATACTGGCGGCCGCGGCACGAACGCGACTGGTTAACCACGCTATGCACTATGGGAGCGGCGACGGGCCCGCCTGTTCTCACCGACTGCTGTTCACCGAATGGTCTCGGCCGCTCGCTACCCACTTGCGCTCCCTGCGAGAGGAAAGTTACCCTCTCCCCCCTGACGCGCATGCGCAGACGTGACTTTTGCCACCGTGTCCGCCGCCATGGGACCCGGGCATCCCAACAAACCCTTCGTCTGGATTTCACTTGGCTACATTATTGCTATATGCTATAAGCTAAAGGCATCATCTGCACTGCATTCAGAATTAATGCGTACCGATTGAACATTTCAGATAAGCACATGTTTCATGCAGCAAGGACAAAGATGTGGATTTGAAGCTTACGTCACGACTCGGTGGCGATACTGTAGCATGTCTTACTCGACATCAGAAGGTTGCGGGTTCGAATCACAGGCCGGTCAAATTTTTTTCTGGTAACGCTGTAGCATTTCATCTGCATGTCACGCGGCTACGTTAATACTTTAAGCTAAGGGGTTCATCTGCACTGCATTCAGAATAATACGTTCCGATTGTACATTTCAGAAAGGCATATATTGCATGCAGTGAGGACAAAGACGGAGATTTGTAACGCTTTCACTTGTCGCGATATCGGCGCTCTGCCTTGGCACACCTCACGCCGGGGTCAGCGCACGACTGCCCATACACCGCGATCCCCGCTGCAAGCTAGATAAAGCTTTTTTTACCTTCTGGTAACGCTTTAACTTGTCGGGATATTGGGGGGAAGGCATCGAAGCTCTGCCTCGGCATACCTAGCCCCGCGGTCGGCGCATTTCTGCCCATCAACCGCGGTCTGGTTCAGGCTCGAGGAAAAAATAGACGCCAACCACTTGGACAGCATTTATTACGAGGGCAAGTAACACTTCGAGCAGGCCAGGTACCTATATTCACATCATTAAGGGAGCGCTCGAGGAAAATCATACACCAGGTAAAGAAGGGGGTTTTGACTTACGAGCTGGGGGTCACACCTAGTTCCGCGGTTGGCGCATTCCTGCCCAAACACCGCGGTCCGGTACACGACAACCGCGTGGACACTCGGACAGCATTTATTACGCCTGCAAGTAACATTTCGAGCAGGCCACGTAGCGATATTCACATCGTTAAGGGTTCGCACGAAGAAAATATAAGCATTATACGTAAATAGAGGGGTTTCGACTTACGAACTGGGCAATACTGGCGGCCGCGGCACGAACGCGACTGGTTAACCACGCTATGCACTATGGGAGCGGCGACGGGCCCGCCTGTTCTCACCGACTGCTGTTCACCGAATGGTCTCGGCCGCTCGCTACCCACTTGCGCTCCCTGCGAGAGGAAAGTTACCCTCTCCCCCCTGACGCGCATGCGCAGACGTGACTTTTGCCACCGTGTCCGCCGCCATGGGACCCGGGCATCCCAACAAACCCTTCGTCTGGATTTCACTTGGCTACATTATTGCTATATGCTATAAGCTAAAGGCATCATCTGCACTGCATTCAGAATTAATGCGTACCGATTGAACATTTCAGATAAGCACATGTTTCATGCAGCAAGGACAAAGATGTGGATTTGAAGCTTACGTCACGACTCGGTGGCGATACTGTAGCATGTCTTACTCGACATCAGAAGGTTGCGGGTTCGAATCACAGGCCGGTCAAATTTTTTTCTGGTAACGCTGTAGCATTTCATCTGCATGTCACGCGGCTACGTTAATACTTTAAGCTAAGGGGTTCATCTGCACTGCATTCAGAATAATACGTTCCGATTGTACATTTCAGAAAGGCATATATTGCATGCAGTGAGGACAAAGACGGAGATTTGTAACGCTTTCACTTGTCGCGATATCGGCGCTCTGCCTTGGCACACCTCACGCCGGGGTCAGCGCACGACTGCCCATACACCGCGATCCCCGCTGCAAGCTAGATAAAGCTTTTTTTACCTTCTGGTAACGCTTTAACTTGTCGGGATATTGGGGGGAAGGCATCGAAGCTCTGCCTCGGCATACCTAGCCCCGCGGTCGGCGCATTTCTGCCCATCAACCGCGGTCTGGTTCAGGCTCGAGGAAAAAATAGACGCCAACCACTTGGACAGCATTTATTACGAGGGCAAGTAACACTTCGAGCAGGCCAGGTACCTATATTCACATCATTAAGGGAGCGCTCGAGGAAAATCATACACCAGGTAAAGAAGGGGGTTTTGACTTACGAACTGGGGGTCACACCTAGTTCCGCGGCTGGCGCATTCCTGCCCAAACACCGCGGTCCGGTACACGACAACCGCGTGGACACTCGGACAGCATTTATTACGCCTGCAAGTAACATTTCGAGCAGGCCACGTAGCGATATTCACATCGTTAAGGGTTCGCACGAAGAAAATATAAGCATTATACGTAAATAGAGGGGTTTCGACTTACGAACTGGGCAATACTGGCGGCCGCGGCACGAACGCGACTGGTTAACCACGCTATGCACTATGGGAGCGGCGACGGGCCCGCCTGTTCTCACCGACTGCTGTTCACCGAATGGTCTCGGCCGCTCGCTACCCACTTGCGCTCCCTGCGAGAGGAAAGTTACCCTCTCCCCCCTGACGCGCATGCGCAGACGTGACTTTTGCCACCGTGTCCGCCGCCATGGGACCCGGGCATCCCAACAAACCCTTCGTCTGGATTTCACTTGGCTACATTATTGCTATATGCTATAAGCTAAAGGCATCATCTGCACTGCATTCAGAATTAATGCGTACCGATTGAACATTTCAGATAAGCACATGTTTCATGCAGCAAGGACAAAGATGTGGATTTGAAGCTTACGTCACGACTCGGTGGCGATACTGTAGCATGTCTTACTCGACATCAGAAGGTTGCGGGTTCGAATCACAGGCCGGTCAAATTTTTTTCTGGTAACGCTGTAGCATTTCATCTGCATGTCACGCGGCTACGTTAATACTTTAAGCTAAGGGGTTCATCTGCACTGCATTCAGAATAATACGTTCCGATTGTACATTTCAGAAAGGCATATATTGCATGCAGTGAGGACAAAGACGGAGATTTGTAACGCTTTCACTTGTCGCGATATCGGCGCTCTGCCTTGGCACACCTCACGCCGGGGTCAGCGCACGACTGCCCATACACCGCGATCCCCGCTGCAAGCTAGATAAAGCTTTTTTTACCTTCTGGTAACGCTTTAACTTGTCGGGATATTGGGGGGAAGGCATCGAAGCTCTGCCTCGGCATACCTAGCCCCGCGGTCGGCGCATTTCTGCCCATCAACCGCGGTCTGGTTCAGGCTCGAGGAAAAAATAGACGCCAACCACTTGGACAGCATTTATTACGAGGGCAAGTAACACTTCGAGCAGGCCAGGTACCTATATTCACATCATTAAGGGAGCGCTCGAGGAAAATCATACACCAGGTAAAGAAGGGGGTTTTGACTTACGAACTGGGGGTCACACCTAGTTCCGCGGCTGGCGCATTCCTGCCCAAACACCGCGGTCCGGTACACGACAACCGCGTGGACACTCGGACAGCATTTATTACGCCTGCAAGTAACATTTCGAGCAGGCCACGTAGCGATATTCACATCGTTAAGGGTTCGCACGAAGAAAATATAAGCATTATACGTAAATAGAGGGGTTTCGACTTACGAACTGGGCAATACTGGCGGCCGCGGCACGAACGCGACTGGTTAACCACGCTATGCACTATGGGAGCGGCGACGGGCCCGCCTGTTCTCACCGACTGCTGTTCACCGAATGGTCTCGGCCGCTCGCTACCCACTTGCGCTCCCTGCGAGAGGAAAGTTACCCTCTCCCCCCTGACGCGCATGCGCAGACGTGACTTTTGCCACCGTGTCCGCCGCCATGGGACCCGGGCATCCCAACAAACCCTTCGTCTGGATTTCACTTGGCTACATTATTGCTATATGCTATAAGCTAAAGGCATCATCTGCACTGCATTCAGAATTAATGCGTACCGATTGAACATTTCAGATAAGCACATGTTTCATGCAGCAAGGACAAAGATGTGGATTTGAAGCTTACGTCACGACTCGGTGGCGATACTGTAGCATGTCTTACTCGACATCAGAAGGTTGCGGGTTCGAATCACAGGCCGGTCAAATTTTTTTCTGGTAACGCTGTAGCATTTCATCTGCATGTCACGCGGCTACGTTAATACTTTAAGCTAAGGGGTTCATCTGCACTGCATTCAGAATAATACGTTCCGATTGTACATTTCAGAAAGGCATATATTGCATGCAGTGAGGACAAAGACGGAGATTTGTAACGCTTTCACTTGTCGCGATATCGGCGCTCTGCCTTGGCACACCTCACGCCGGGGTCAGCGCACGACTGCCCATACACCGCGATCCCCGCTGCAAGCTAGATAAAGCTTTTTTTACCTTCTGGTAACGCTTTAACTTGTCGGGATATTGGGGGGAAGGCATCGAAGCTCTGCCTCGGCATACCTAGCCCCGCGGTCGGCGCATTTCTGCCCATCAACCGCGGTCTGGTTCAGGCTCGAGGAAAAAATAGACGCCAACCACTTGGACAGCATTTATTACGAGGGCAAGTAACACTTCGAGCAGGCCAGGTACCTATATTCACATCATTAAGGGAGCGCTCGAGGAAAATCATACACCAGGTAAAGAAGGGGGTTTTGACTTACGAACTGGGGGTCACACCTAGTTCCGCGGCTGGCGCATTCCTGCCCAAACACCGCGGTCCGGTACACGACAACCGCGTGGACACTCGGACAGCATTTATTACGCCTGCAAGTAACATTTCGAGCAGGCCACGTAGCGATATTCACATCGTTAAGGGTTCGCACGAAGAAAATATAAGCATTATACGTAAATAGAGGGGTTTCGACTTACGAACTGGGCAATACTGGCGGCCGCGGCACGAACGCGACTGGTTAACCACGCTATGCACTATGGGAGCGGCGACGGGCCCGCCTGTTCTCACCGACTGCTGTTCACCGAATGGTCTCGGCCGCTCGCTACCCACTTGCGCTCCCTGCGAGAGGAAAGTTACCCTCTCCCCCCTGACGCGCATGCGCAGACGTGACTTTTGCCACCGTGTCCGCCGCCATGGGACCCGGGCATCCCAACAAACCCTTCGTCTGGATTTCACTTGGCTACATTATTGCTATATGCTATAAGCTAAAGGCATCATCTGCACTGCATTCAGAATTAATGCGTACCGATTGAACATTTCAGATAAGCACATGTTTCATGCAGCAAGGACAAAGATGTGGATTTGAAGCTTACGTCACGACTCGGTGGCGATACTGTAGCATGTCTTACTCGACATCAGAAGGTTGCGGGTTCGAATCACAGGCCGGTCAAATTTTTTTCTGGTAACGCTGTAGCATTTCATCTGCATGTCACGCGGCTACGTTAATACTTTAAGCTAAGGGGTTCATCTGCACTGCATTCAGAATAATACGTTCCGATTGTACATTTCAGAAAGGCATATATTGCATGCAGTGAGGACAAAGACGGAGATTTGTAACGCTTTCACTTGTCGCGATATCGGCGCTCTGCCTTGGCACACCTCACGCCGGGGTCAGCGCACGACTGCCCATACACCGCGATCCCCGCTGCAAGCTAGATAAAGCTTTTTTTACCTTCTGGTAACGCTTTAACTTGTCGGGATATTGGGGGGAAGGCATCGAAGCTCTGCCTCGGCATACCTAGCCCCGCGGTCGGCGCATTTCTGCCCATCAACCGCGGTCTGGTTCAGGCTCGAGGAAAAAATAGACGCCAACCACTTGGACAGCATTTATTACGAGGGCAAGTAACACTTCGAGCAGGCCAGGTACCTATATTCACATCATTAAGGGAGCGCTCGAGGAAAATCATACACCAGGTAAAGAAGGGGGTTTTGACTTACGAACTGGGGGTCACACCTAGTTCCGCGGCTTGGCGCATTCCTGCCCAAACACCGCGGTCCGGTACACGACAACCGCGTGGACACTCGGACAGCATTTATTACGCCTGCAAGTAACATTTCGAGCAGGCCACGTAGCGATATTCACATCGTTAAGGGTTCGCACGAAGAAAATATAAGCATTATACGTAAATAGAGGGGTTTCGACTTACGAACTGGGCAATACTGGCGGCCGCGGCACGAACGCGACTGGTTAACCACGCTATGCACTATGGGAGCGGCGACGGGCCCGCCTGTTCTCACCGACTGCTGTTCACCGAATGGTCTCGGCCGCTCGCTACCCACTTGCGCTCCCTGCGAGAGGAAAGTTACCCTCTCCCCCCTGACGCGCATGCGCAGACGTGACTTTTGCCACCGTGTCCGCCGCCATGGGACCCGGGCATCCCAACAAACCCTTCGTCTGGATTTCACTTGGCTACATTATTGCTATATGCTATAAGCTAAAGGCATCATCTGCACTGCATTCAGAATTAATGCGTACCGATTGAACATTTCAGATAAGCACATGTTTCATGCAGCAAGGACAAAGATGTGGATTTGAAGCTTACGTCACGACTCGGTGGCGATACTGTAGCATGTCTTACTCGACATCAGAAGGTTGCGGGTTCGAATCACAGGCCGGTCAAATTTTTTTCTGGTAACGCTGTAGCATTTCATCTGCATGTCACGCGGCTACGTTAATACTTTAAGCTAAGGGGTTCATCTGCACTGCATTCAGAATAATACGTTCCGATTGTACATTTCAGAAAGGCATATATTGCATGCAGTGAGGACAAAGACGGAGATTTGTAACGCTTTCACTTGTCGCGATATCGGCGCTCTGCCTTGGCACACCTCACGCCGGGGTCAGCGCACGACTGCCCATACACCGCGATCCCCGCTGCAAGCTAGATAAAGCTTTTTTTACCTTCTGGTAACGCTTTAACTTGTCGGGATATTGGGGGGAAGGCATCGAAGCTCTGCCTCGGCATACCTAGCCCCGCGGTCGGCGCATTTCTGCCCATCAACCGCGGTCTGGTTCAGGCTCGAGGAAAAAATAGACGCCAACCACTTGGACAGCATTTATTACGAGGGCAAGTAACACTTCGAGCAGGCCAGGTACCTATATTCACATCATTAAGGGAGCGCTCGAGGAAAATCATACACCAGGTAAAGAAGGGGGTTTTGACTTACGAACTGGGGGTCACACCTAGTTCCGCGGCTGGCGCATTCCTGCCCAAACACCGCGGTCCGGTACACGACAACCGCGTGGACACTCGGACAGCATTTATTACGCCTGCAAGTAACATTTCGAGCAGGCCACGTAGCGATATTCACATCGTTAAGGGTTCGCACGAAGAAAATATAAGCATTATACGTAAATAGAGGGGTTTCGACTTACGAACTGGGCAATACTGGCGGCCGCGGCACGAACGCGACTGGTTAACCACGCTATGCACTATGGGAGCGGCGACGGGCCCGCCTGTTCTCACCGACTGCTGTTCACCGAATGGTCTCGGCCGCTCGCTACCCACTTGCGCTCCCTGCGAGAGGAAAGTTACCCTCTCCCCCCTGACGCGCATGCGCAGACGTGACTTTTGCCACCGTGTCCGCCGCCATGGGACCCGGGCATCCCAACAAACCCTTCGTCTGGATTTCACTTGGCTACATTATTGCTATATGCTATAAGCTAAAGGCATCATCTGCACTGCATTCAGAATTAATGCGTACCGATTGAACATTTCAGATAAGCACATGTTTCATGCAGCAAGGACAAAGATGTGGATTTGAAGCTTACGTCACGACTCGGTGGCGATACTGTAGCATGTCTTACTCGACATCAGAAGGTTGCGGGTTCGAATCACAGGCCGGTCAAATTTTTTTCTGGTAACGCTGTAGCATTTCATCTGCATGTCACGCGGCTACGTTAATACTTTAAGCTAAGGGGTTCATCTGCACTGCATTCAGAATAATACGTTCCGATTGTACATTTCAGAAAGGCATATATTGCATGCAGTGAGGACAAAGACGGAGATTTGTAACGCTTTCACTTGTCGCGATATCGGCGCTCTGCCTTGGCACACCTCACGCCGGGGTCAGCGCACGACTGCCCATACACCGCGATCCCCGCTGCAAGCTAGATAAAGCTTTTTTTACCTTCTGGTAACGCTTTAACTTGTCGGGATATTGGGGGGAAGGCATCGAAGCTCTGCCTCGGCATACCTAGCCCCGCGGTCGGCGCATTTCTGCCCATCAACCGCGGTCTGGTTCAGGCTCGAGGAAAAAATAGACGCCAACCACTTGGACAGCATTTATTACGAGGGCAAGTAACACTTCGAGCAGGCCAGGTACCTATATTCACATCATTAAGGGAGCGCTCGAGGAAAATCATACACCAGGTAAAGAAGGGGGTTTTGACTTACGAACTGGGGGTCACACCTAGTTCCGCGGCTTGGCGCATTCCTGCCCAAACACCGCGGTCCGGTACACGACAACCGCGTGGACACTCGGACAGCATTTATTACGCCTGCAAGTAACATTTCGAGCAGGCCACGTAGCGATATTCACATCGTTAAGGGTTCGCACGAAGAAAATATAAGCATTATACGTAAATAGAGGGGTTTCGACTTACGAACTGGGCAATACTGGCGGCCGCGGCACGAACGCGACTGGTTAACCACGCTATGCACTATGGGAGCGGCGACGGGCCCGCCTGTTCTCACCGACTGCTGTTCACCGAATGGTCTCGGCCGCTCGCTACCCACTTGCGCTCCCTGCGAGAGGAAAGTTACCCTCTCCCCCCTGACGCGCATGCGCAGACGTGACTTTTGCCACCGTGTCCGCCGCCATGGGACCCGGGCATCCCAACAAACCCTTCGTCTGGATTTCACTTGGCTACATTATTGCTATATGCTATAAGCTAAAGGCATCATCTGCACTGCATTCAGAATTAATGCGTACCGATTGAACATTTCAGATAAGCACATGTTTCATGCAGCAAGGACAAAGATGTGGATTTGAAGCTTACGTCACGACTCGGTGGCGATACTGTAGCATGTCTTACTCGACATCAGAAGGTTGCGGGTTCGAATCACAGGCCGGTCAAATTTTTTTCTGGTAACGCTGTAGCATTTCATCTGCATGTCACGCGGCTACGTTAATACTTTAAGCTAAGGGGTTCATCTGCACTGCATTCAGAATAATACGTTCCGATTGTACATTTCAGAAAGGCATATATTGCATGCAGTGAGGACAAAGACGGAGATTTGTAACGCTTTCACTTGTCGCGATATCGGCGCTCTGCCTTGGCACACCTCACGCCGGGGTCAGCGCACGACTGCCCATACACCGCGATCCCCGCTGCAAGCTAGATAAAGCTTTTTTTACCTTCTGGTAACGCTTTAACTTGTCGGGATATTGGGGGGAAGGCATCGAAGCTCTGCCTCGGCATACCTAGCCCCGCGGTCGGCGCATTTCTGCCCATCAACCGCGGTCTGGTTCAGGCTCGAGGAAAAAATAGACGCCAACCACTTGGACAGCATTTATTACGAGGGCAAGTAACACTTCGAGCAGGCCAGGTACCTATATTCACATCATTAAGGGAGCGCTCGAGGAAAATCATACACCAGGTAAAGAAGGGGGTTTTGACTTACGAACTGGGGGTCACACCTAGTTCCGCGGCTGGCGCATTCCTGCCCAAACACCGCGGTCCGGTACACGACAACCGCGTGGACACTCGGACAGCATTTATTACGCCTGCAAGTAACATTTCGAGCAGGCCACGTAGCGATATTCACATCGTTAAGGGTTCGCACGAAGAAAATATAAGCATTATACGTAAATAGAGGGGTTTCGACTTACGAACTGGGCAATACTGGCGGCCGCGGCACGAACGCGACTGGTTAACCACGCTATGCACTATGGGAGCGGCGACGGGCCCGCCTGTTCTCACCGACTGCTGTTCACCGAATGGTCTCGGCCGCTCGCTACCCACTTGCGCTCCCTGCGAGAGGAAAGTTACCCTCTCCCCCCTGACGCGCATGCGCAGACGTGACTTTTGCCACCGTGTCCGCCGCCATGGGACCCGGGCATCCCAACAAACCCTTCGTCTGGATTTCACTTGGCTACATTATTGCTATATGCTATAAGCTAAAGGCATCATCTGCACTGCATTCAGAATTAATGCGTACCGATTGAACATTTCAGATAAGCACATGTTTCATGCAGCAAGGACAAAGATGTGGATTTGAAGCTTACGTCACGACTCGGTGGCGATACTGTAGCATGTCTTACTCGACATCAGAAGGTTGCGGGTTCGAATCACAGGCCGGTCAAATTTTTTTCTGGTAACGCTGTAGCATTTCATCTGCATGTCACGCGGCTACGTTAATACTTTAAGCTAAGGGGTTCATCTGCACTGCATTCAGAATAATACGTTCCGATTGTACATTTCAGAAAGGCATATATTGCATGCAGTGAGGACAAAGACGGAGATTTGTAACGCTTTCACTTGTCGCGATATCGGCGCTCTGCCTTGGCACACCTCACGCCGGGGTCAGCGCACGACTGCCCATACACCGCGATCCCCGCTGCAAGCTAGATAAAGCTTTTTTTACCTTCTGGTAACGCTTTAACTTGTCGGGATATTGGGGGGAAGGCATCGAAGCTCTGCCTCGGCATACCTAGCCCCGCGGTCGGCGCATTTCTGCCCATCAACCGCGGTCTGGTTCAGGCTCGAGGAAAAAATAGACGCCAACCACTTGGACAGCATTTATTACGAGGGCAAGTAACACTTCGAGCAGGCCAGGTACCTATATTCACATCATTAAGGGAGCGCTCGAGGAAAATCATACACCAGGTAAAGAAGGGGGTTTTGACTTACGAACTGGGGGTCACACCTAGTTCCGCGGCTGGCGCATTCCTGCCCAAACACCGCGGTCCGGTACACGACAACCGCGTGGACACTCGGACAGCATTTATTACGCCTGCAAGTAACATTTCGAGCAGGCCACGTAGCGATATTCACATCGTTAAGGGTTCGCACGAAGAAAATATAAGCATTATACGTAAATAGAGGGGTTTCGACTTACGAACTGGGCAATACTGGCGGCCGCGGCACGAACGCGACTGGTTAACCACGCTATGCACTATGGGAGCGGCGACGGGCCCGCCTGTTCTCACCGACTGCTGTTCACCGAATGGTCTCGGCCGCTCGCTACCCACTTGCGCTCCCTGCGAGAGGAAAGTTACCCTCTCCCCCCTGACGCGCATGCGCAGACGTGACTTTTGCCACCGTGTCCGCCGCCATGGGACCCGGGCATCCCAACAAACCCTTCGTCTGGATTTCACTTGGCTACATTATTGCTATATGCTATAAGCTAAAGGCATCATCTGCACTGCATTCAGAATTAATGCGTACCGATTGAACATTTCAGATAAGCACATGTTTCATGCAGCAAGGACAAAGATGTGGATTTGAAGCTTACGTCACGACTCGGTGGCGATACTGTAGCATGTCTTACTCGACATCAGAAGGTTGCGGGTTCGAATCACAGGCCGGTCAAATTTTTTTCTGGTAACGCTGTAGCATTTCATCTGCATGTCACGCGGCTACGTTAATACTTTAAGCTAAGGGGTTCATCTGCACTGCATTCAGAATAATACGTTCCGATTGTACATTTCAGAAAGGCATATATTGCATGCAGTGAGGACAAAGACGGAGATTTGTAACGCTTTCACTTGTCGCGATATCGGCGCTCTGCCTTGGCACACCTCACGCCGGGGTCAGCGCACGACTGCCCATACACCGCGATCCCCGCTGCAAGCTAGATAAAGCTTTTTTTACCTTCTGGTAACGCTTTAACTTGTCGGGATATTGGGGGGAAGGCATCGAAGCTCTGCCTCGGCATACCTAGCCCCGCGGTCGGCGCATTTCTGCCCATCAACCGCGGTCTGGTTCAGGCTCGAGGAAAAAATAGACGCCAACCACTTGGACAGCATTTATTACGAGGGCAAGTAACACTTCGAGCAGGCCAGGTACCTATATTCACATCATTAAGGGAGCGCTCGAGGAAAATCATACACCAGGTAAAGAAGGGGGTTTTGACTTACGAACTGGGGGTCACACCTAGTTCCGCGGCTGGCGCATTCCTGCCCAAACACCGCGGTCCGGTACACGACAACCGCGTGGACACTCGGACAGCATTTATTACGCCTGCAAGTAACATTTCGAGCAGGCCACGTAGCGATATTCACATCGTTAAGGGTTCGCACGAAGAAAATATAAGCATTATACGTAAATAGAGGGGTTTCGACTTACGAACTGGGCAATACTGGCGGCCGCGGCACGAACGCGACTGGTTAACCACGCTATGCACTATGGGAGCGGCGACGGGCCCGCCTGTTCTCACCGACTGCTGTTCACCGAATGGTCTCGGCCGCTCGCTACCCACTTGCGCTCCCTGCGAGAGGAAAGTTACCCTCTCCCCCCTGACGCGCATGCGCAGACGTGACTTTTGCCACCGTGTCCGCCGCCATGGGACCCGGGCATCCCAACAAACCCTTCGTCTGGATTTCACTTGGCTACATTATTGCTATATGCTATAAGCTAAAGGCATCATCTGCACTGCATTCAGAATTAATGCGTACCGATTGAACATTTCAGATAAGCACATGTTTCATGCAGCAAGGACAAAGATGTGGATTTGAAGCTTACGTCACGACTCGGTGGCGATACTGTAGCATGTCTTACTCGACATCAGAAGGTTGCGGGTTCGAATCACAGGCCGGTCAAATTTTTTTCTGGTAACGCTGTAGCATTTCATCTGCATGTCACGCGGCTACGTTAATACTTTAAGCTAAGGGGTTCATCTGCACTGCATTCAGAATAATACGTTCCGATTGTACATTTCAGAAAGGCATATATTGCATGCAGTGAGGACAAAGACGGAGATTTGTAACGCTTTCACTTGTCGCGATATCGGCGCTCTGCCTTGGCACACCTCACGCCGGGGTCAGCGCACGACTGCCCATACACCGCGATCCCCGCTGCAAGCTAGATAAAGCTTTTTTTACCTTCTGGTAACGCTTTAACTTGTCGGGATATTGGGGGGAAGGCATCGAAGCTCTGCCTCGGCATACCTAGCCCCGCGGTCGGCGCATTTCTGCCCATCAACCGCGGTCTGGTTCAGGCCAACCACTTGGACAGCATTTATTACGAGGGCAAGTAACACTTCGAGCAGGCCAGGTACCTATATTCACATCATTAAGGGAGCGCTCGAGGAAAATCATACACCAGGTAAAGAAGGGGGTTTTGACTTACGAGCTGGGGGTCACACCTAGTTCCGCGGTTGGCGCATTCCTGCCCAAACACCCGCGGCCGGTACACGACAACCGCGTGGACACTCGGACAGCAGTCGCCTGCAAGTACATCAGCGCCGGCGATCATCAGCACGACTGCCCATACACCGCGATCCCCGCTGCATCTAGATAAGCTTTTTTTCCTTCTGGTAACGCTTTAATTGTCGGGATATTGGGGGAAGCATCGAAGCTCTGCCTCGGCATACCTAGCCCCGCGGTCGGCGCATTTCTGCCCATAACCGCGGTCTGGTTCAGGCTCGAGGAAAAAATAGACGCCAACCACTTGGACAATTTTTCGAGGGCAAGTAACACTTCGAGCAGGCCAGTACCTATATTCACATCTTTAAGGGAGCGCTCGAGGAAATCATACACCAGGTAAGAAGGGGGTTTGACTTACGAGCTGGGGGTCACACCTATTCCGCGGTTGGCGCATTCCTGCCCAAACACCGCGGCCCGGTACACGACAACCCGGTACACTCGGACAGCATTTATTCCGCCTGCAAGTAACATTTCGAGCAGGCCACGTAGCGATATTCCATCGTTAGGGTTCACACGAGAAAATATAAGCATTATACTAAATAGAGGGTTCGACTTACGAACTGGGCAATACTGGCGGCCGCGACGAACGCGACTGGTTAACCACGCTATGCATATGGGCGGCGACGGGCCCGCCTGTTTCCACCGACTTGCTGTTCACCGAATGGTCTCGGCCGCTCGCGACCCACTTGCGCTCCTGCAGAGGAAAGTTACCCTCTCCCCCCTGACGCGCATGCGCAGAGTGACTTTTGCCACCGTGTCCGCCGCCATGGGACCGGGCATCCCACAAACCTTCGTCTGGATTTCACTTGGCACATTATTGCTATATGCTATAAGCTAAAGGCTCATCTGCACTGCTTCAGATTAATGCGTACCGATTGAACATTTCAGATAAGCACTTTTTCATGCAGCAAGGACAAAGATGTGATTTGAAGCTTACGTCACGACTCGTTGCGATACTGTAGCATGTCTTACTCGACATCAGAAGGTTCGGGTTCGAATCACAGGCCGGTCAAATTTTTTTCTGGTAACGCTGTAGCATTTCATCGCATGTCACGCGGCTACGTTAATACTTTAAGCTAAGGGTTTCATCTGCACTGCATCAGAATAATCGTTCCGATTGTACTTTCAGAAGGCATATATTGCATGCAGTGAGGACAAAGACGGATATTTGTAACGCTTTCACTTGT